>NW_016107535.1:3465118-3501341 GCF_001604975.1 Cebus imitator
AATCAATGGTGAGCAAAATATTGAGAAATATGTGTAAGAAAATATAAACATTAAGTATTCTTATTATTTTCATGTCCCTTGTTTGGAAGGTAAAGCTATTGATTGAAATTTACATCAAATCTCAAGTTAAATTTAAGCACAAAATATATATAAATGAAAATGTAAAAGTTTAAAATTTGTAGCGGCAAATAAAGGAGATACATTCCTCTTAGATACAAATCCAAGTAAAAGTATATTAAAAGTATCTGTCCCTGTAGTAAAGATTTGTCAATTTTGAAAACTTACCTAGTGTCAAAAAAAAAAAAAAAAGAGATACATTATATTATACTAAAGTTAATCTAATGAAAGTATAGAAAAAATAGCAAAGGAGAAAGAATGGTATGAGAAGCATAAAATTAAATAAATATATATGGGCAAAATGGCCAACTAGACATAGCCTATTGAAACAGCTGCCACCAAGGGACCCAGATGACTGGTGCACTCCTAACAGATCTTCAGAGGGAAGGATAGAGAGTGAACAGAGGGCAGACATGGAAGCTGGACTGACAGGGGAGGAATGTGGAAACCCTACACAGGGCTGTTACGTAGTGGGATTTGTTCCTGGCCCTCAATGACTCTGGGAGAATAGGTGAGTTGAACTGGCAAGGAGCAACCTGCTCTGGCCATAGGCCTCTGGAATCGCAGCAGGAGAACTCTCAGCCACCATGGACATTGGAATTGGCAGGAAGAGTTACTTAGAGAAGTGGTAGGGACAGTAAGCCAACTGATATGGAGCCTAGGGGGTCTGGTGCACATGTGTCTGTAGTAGAGCATGGCCAGGGACAGCTATCCCCTAACTTAACTTGCTCCCATTGGAGGCTTTAGCCCTAGGGGAACTATGGGATCTGAACTCTGCAGAATGGTTTTCCCATCAGACGGAGCCAATCCGACCTGATCACCACTTGGCCTGCTGGCCTCTCCAAGGGCCCCGGACTGGTCATACCTGCTTACACAGCAGCCTCAGGTGCCCTGGGGACCTGCAGCATAGTTTCTATGCTAAAAAGTTGTTGAGTGCCCACAGTAAAATGAGGCAGTATTATAATTGTGTTAGATGTATTCTCATTGAATTTTTATAATGACATCAAATAAGAAATATAATTATTTCATTTTTAAGATGAGGAAATTGACATGCAAATGATTTAAATACTGTGCTCAAATTCACACATCTTGTAAGTAGTAAACTCAGTCAGTCTGGCTTTAGAGTCCAATCTTTTACCACTATAAATTTTTTATATACAAAATTAATGTGATGGAATAAGTCTAACTATATCAGTAATGATAATAAATGTAAAACATCTAAATTATAGAAGTGTAAAATTATCTTTTAAAAGACTTTCTGAATGAACTTTTAAAAAGTAGAAACAAAATGTTCTATTTACATAAAATAAAAATAATTATATAATTATAAGAAGTGGCAAAAAAATACAAAACAACTTCTAACCAAAGAAATGCTTAGTTTATCTATATTAAAAATAAGGAAAAGGCATTAAGGCAAAATGTATTATTAGGAATTATGAGAGTAATTATATGTTGAAAATTGGAACAATTTATCAAGAATATAGTTAAGCCTAGCAAACTGTATTTTCAAAATAATAGCAAAAATTTACACATTCAAAGACTTATTAGGAAAGTATAACATGAACTTACTAAATAGTAGTATTATCTTGTTCATATTTATATACTAGAAAATATTGACAGCATAATTTTTCTTTAGCTTTATAAATTTCTTTTGCTGACACTCATGCTCAAAACCAACAAATTAAACTTGCTCAGAGCTCTAGAGATAACATTTTTGCCAGAATTTCAAATGTGCTTCAGACGTAGTGCTAAGGATGGCCCCTCTCAAACAGCTCTTCCACAAATACTTTCCTGATCTTTTCACTTAGGTGTGTCTTTCCCTATTTTGAATCCCAAAATCACTTTCTTTTTGCTAGTTTATATAATAGCAATCTCCTGTTGGGAGATATTTTTGGCTGTCACAACTTTGGGTATTTCATGACAGGTGGAGGCCAGAGATGATGCTAACTCTCCTACAGTGCACAGGAGAGTCTCCACCACAAAGAAGTATCTAACCCAAAATATTAATAGTGATGAGGCTGAGAATGAGAAATTCTGCTTTCATGTATAGTATGTTTTTTGGAATTTTTATCTTCTTTCCTTTTATTTATAAGCATCTTGGATTGTGTCTTACTCATCTTGGATTCCATATGTAGAATATGTAGCATTGTGTTTGCTACACAGTAAATCAGCATTTGTTTAACTTAATTTTCATTCAACAGCCATCCTTAGTGACCACTATGTCTTGTGCACTATGTACTTTTCTTAGAATTTGTGTTAAAAAGTATAAACAGGTAGTCTTTATCCTCTACAAAGTCCTAGAGTGAGAGAAATGTATAAATGAATAATTTATAGTACAATACAGTACATATTCAAACAAAAAATGTGAGAAGAAAATTATGAAAAAAGAAGCCAAAATAAATGGAGACTAATTTGGCTTACAGAACAAAACTTTACCTAAGAAATGGCATTGAGTCAGAATTTGAAGAAAGAAAAATAATTCAAAAAGTCATAGAAATGTAAAGGAGAAAATTGCTTTGGGGTACATCTACTGCTACATCAAACTTCAAATTTTATAGACAATGGAAATTGAGTTCTATATGCATAAAGTAATTGACAGTGTCTCAGAGAGTTCCTAGAAGAGCCTAAACTGAAACTGAGGCTTCCCAATTTCTGTCTATTTATTTCCATTATAACTCATTGCCCTTCTTCAATCTTCATTGTTCAAGGATCAGCATGTTTTTACCAAATTGTGTTTTAACAAATTCTGTTCTCCAGAGAAACAGAACCAATATTGTGTGCATTAGTGTGTGTATGTGTGCATGTGTGTGTACACAGAGCATTATTATAAGGAATTGGCTTATGTAATTGTGTAGGCCAACAATCCCAAGATCTATAGTCAGTAAGCCAGAGACACAAGAGAGCCAATGGTGTCAATCTGGTCTAAATACCTTCAGGCTCAAGGCCTAGTAAGAGCTCATGTTTCAGTTTACATCCGGAGGCAGGTGTTCCAACTCAAGGCAATCAAGCAGGAGAAGTTCCCTTTTGCTCAGCCTTTTGGGCTACTCATGTCTTCAACTGATGGAATGAGGCCCATCCACATCAGTGAGGGCAATCTGCTTTCCTCATTCTAGGGATTCAAATGTTAATCTCATCCAGAAATGCCCTTATGGTCACATGCAGAATATTGTTAGACCAAATGTCTGTTCACCTTGTGATTCAATCAAGTTGACACATTAAATTAATTATCAGAATCAGTAAAAAAACAATGAACACCCTCTTTCACACATCACAAAGTACTTAGGAGATTTCATAAAGTAAATCAGAACACACTAAAACCGTAGGGTCTACATTAATGTTAACAAAATTATTTCCTTCCAAAATGAAAAATTGTATTAGATTTGCATAAATGTAGGAGATTTTTTAAATTTATCTTTTGAAATTTGTCCATCAAAGAAAATCCAGGACCTTATGGCTTCATTGCTAAATTGTGCCAAACATTTAATAAAGAAGTAATACCAATTCTAGCTAAATTTTTCAAAAATCACTTGAATGTGGGAGGTGGAGGTTGCAGTGAACTGAGATTATACCACTACACTCCAGCCTAGGCTAGAGGGAGATAATAAAACAAAAAAGAAAAAAAAAAAAAAAAGGAGATGACATGATTTGGATGCTTGTTGCTAAAATGTGATTTCCAAAATTGGAGGTGGGGCCTGGTATGAAGTGATTAAATCATGGGGATGGACCCCCCCCCATGAATAGTTTGGCCTCATCCTCATGGTGATAAGTGAGTTGTCAGCTAGTTAGTTCATGTGAGATTTGGTTGTTTAAAAGTACCTGGCCCCTCCCTCCTTCCTCTCCTGCTCCTCTCTTGCTATGTGATGTGTTTGCTCCCACTTCACCGTCCACCATGACTATAAGCTTCCTAAGGCCCTCACCAGAAACTGAACAAATGTTGATGCCATGCATGTACAGCCTGCAGAATCATGAGCCAATTAAACTATTTTCTTTATAAATTACCCAGTCTCAGATATTCTTTCATAGTAAGGCAAAAACTGACTAACACAGGAGGGAATACTTGCAAACTCATTCTCCAAGACAAGCATTACCTTGATACCAAAACCAGATAGGGACAAAACAAAAAAAAAAACAACAACTACACACTAATATCATAGAGGAACATAAATGCAAAAATTCTCAACAAAATACGAAGAAACTGAATTCAATGACATGTAAGAAGATTATCCACCATATCAAGTGGGATTCATCTCAGGGATACAAGGACGGTTTAATATACGCAAATCAATCAATATGATTTATCAACAGAATGAAGGACAAAAGCCATATGATCATTTCAATTGATTCTGAAAAAGCATTTGGTAAAATTCAACATCCCTTCACGATAAAAACCCTCAAAAACTGGAATAGAGGGAACATACCTTAACATAATAAAAGCCCTATATGACAGACCCATAGCTATTATCATACTAAATGGAGAAAACTGAAAGCCTTTCCTCAAAGATCTGGAACAAGACAAGGATGTCTACTTTCACTTCTGTTATTCAATATATTAGGCTGGTTATTCAACATATTAGGCTGGTGTGAAAGTAATTGTTCAGCAACCTAATAGTATTTGAAGGCCTAGCTGAAGCAATAAAACAAGGAAAAAAATAAAGGACATCCAAACTGAAAGAAAGAAGTCAAATTATTCTTGTTTGCAGATGATATGATTTTACATTTGGAAAACCCTAAAGAGTCCAAAAAAAAAAAANAAAAAAAAAAAAAAAAACTGCTACACTCGATAAACAAATTCAGTAAATCACAAAAATATGAAATAAACATATGAAAATTAGTAGCATTTATATGCATGAAGAGCAAACAATCTGAAAAAGAAATCACAAAGTAATCCCATGTACAAGAGCTATAAGGAATATAAGATACCTAGGAATCAATTTAACCAAATAACTGAAAGATCTATACAAAAAAAACTGATGAAATACTGATGAAAGAAACTGAAGAGGACACATTAAAAAAAGATATTTCATGCTCAGGGATTAGAAAAATTAATATTGTTGAAATGGCAATACTACCTGTAGCAATTTACAGATTCAACTCAATCCCTACCAAAATATCAATTATGTTCTTCACGGAAATAGGGAAAAAATTATAAATTTTTTATGAAACCGCAAACCCTGAAGACCCAAAGCAATCCTGAGTCAAAACAGCAAAGCTGGAGGCGTCACCCTAACTGACACCAAAATTTACTACAAAACTACAGTAACAAAATTAGGATGATACTGGCATAAAATCATACATAGACCAATGCAACAAATAGAGATCTCAGAAAAAAATCCACGCTTTTACTGCCAACTAATCTTTGACAAAGGCACCAAAAACATACCATAGGGAAAGGAGTCTATTCAATGATTTCTGTTGGGAAAACTGGATAACTCCCTTGCAGAAGAATTAAACTAAACCTCTGTCTCTTACAATATACAAAAATGAAATCAAACTGCTGAAAAACCTAAATCTAAGACCTGAAACTATGAAACTATAAGAAGAAAACATTGGGGAAATTCCCCAAGATATTGTTCTGAGCAAAGACTTTTCTGTGTGTAAGACCATAAAAGCACAGGCAACAAAACAAAAATAGACAAATGGGATTATATCAAGCTAAAAAGCTTCTGCACAACAAAGGAAACTATCAATAAAGTGAAGAGACAGCATACAGAATAGGAGAAAGTATTTTCAAACTATCTACTTGACAAAGGATTAATAACCAGAATATTTAAAGAGTTCAAACAATTCCACAGCAAAAAGACAAATCATCCCATTTAACATTGGGCAAAAGATATGAATAGACATTTCTCAAAAGAAGGCATACAAATGGCCAACCAATATATGAAAAAATGCTCAACATCACTAATCATCGGATAAATGCAAATCAAAACTACAATGAGATATCTCATTCGAGTTAAAATGGCTTTTATCAAAAAGACAGGTAATAACAGGATGCAGAAAAAGGGGAACACTCATACACTGCTGGCGGGAATGTAAATTGGTACAGTCACTATGGGAAACTGAATGGAGATTTCTAAAAAAACTGAACGTAGAACTGCCATGTGATCTGGCAATTTTACTTCTGGGCATATATCCAAAAGGAAGGAAATCAATATATTAAAAAGACTTCTACACTCCCATGTTTATTACAGCACTATTCACAATAGCCAAAATATGGAATCAACCTAAGTTCCCATTTATGAATAAATGGATAAAGAAAATGTGGTATATACACATAATGGAATGTAATTCATAACTTAAAAAGAATAAAATCCTGTTTTTTGTAGCAATGTGGATGGAACTCGAGGTCATTATATTAAGTAAATTAAGCCAAGCACTAAAGACAATTATTGCATGTTCTCACTCATATGTGGGAGGTAAAAAAGTGGATCTCATGAAGATAGAAGGTAGAATGGTGGTTACAAGAAGCCGGGAAGGGTAGCAGGGAGAATGAAGAGTAGTTGATTAATGGATAAAAATACACAATTAATGGATAAAAATACAACTATCTACTGATAGTTACTTTACTGATCTAAGACTAGGTCTTATTTCTTATTTTACAATAGAAATAATATTTCTTATTATTGCAAAATAACTATATTTGCAATTATTTGCAATAATCTATTGTGTATTTCATAATGGTGGGAAGATAAGAATGTGAATGGTTTTAGCATTAATAAGAAGACAAATATTTAATTTAATACATGTTCCAGGTACACTGATTGATCTTGAAAAATTATATAGATGTATTAAATTATCACATGTCCTGTAGCTATATACATTTATTATGCATCAATAAGAAAATTCAGAAGTCATGAAAGAAAAAACTGTTGAATCCTATACTGTAATTTAAAAATATTTTCATGGCAAAGTAATAATAACATAGTGAAGAGGGATGATACTTGTAACATATGTGACAGACAATAGGCCTGACTTCCATTATACATAAAATGTTTCCACAAATAAATAAGCCAAAGATAAACAACACAACTGAAAAAGTGTAACAATTATAAATAGAAATCAAAGTATATGTAACTCTCAAGCATATAAAATATATTGGGAGAGAGATCCAAGATGGCTGATCACTAGCAGCTTGGGATTGTAGCTCCCAGTGAAAGCACAGAGAACGAGAGGACGCCACACTTCAGATGAATTTTTGTTGCTCACGCACCAGGAGATTCCCAGCGGAGGAGCCCCATGGGTTGCCAGCGCGACTCTTGTGACCGGCGAGGCGGTTTTGCCGCTGCCTTGGTGCGGCGGTTCTTGGTGCAGAGTCAGAAAAGCACCATCAATCTTAACGCCGCTGTTTTGGCCGGCACAGTGAGTTGCTCAGATTTTAGCTCTGGGAATCAACAAGTTGGACGTCCACTCAGAAACCCAATTATAAAGACGGTAATTATAAAGACCACAGATGGATAAATCTATAAAGAAGGGAAGAAAACAGCCTAAAAAGGCTGAGAATACCCAAAATCATAACGCCTCTCCCTCTACAGGGGATCACAGTTCCTCATCAGCAACGGAACAAGGTCTGATGGAGAACGAGTGTGTTCCATTAACAGAAGCAGACTTCAAAAGTTGGATGATAAGAAACTTCTGTGAATTAAAAGAACTTGTTCTAACCCAATGCAAAGAAACTAAGAACTTTGAAAAAAGGTTTGACGAAATGTTAACAATAACACACAATTTAGAGAGGAATATAAGTGAATTAATGGAGCTGAAAAACACAACACGAGAATTTCACGAACTATGCACAAGTTTTAACAGCCGAATTGATCAAGCAGAAGAAAACATATCAGAAGTCGAAGACCAACTTAATGAAATAAAACGAGAAGACAAGATTAGAGAAAAAAGGATAAAAAGGAATGAGCAAAGCCTCCAAGAAATATGGGACTATGTGAAAAGACCTAATCTACACTTGATAGGAGTACCTGAATGTGATGAAGAGAATCAATCCAAGCTGGAAAATATGCTTCAGGATATTATTCAGGAAAACTTTCCCAACCTAGCAAGGCAGGACAATATTCAACTCCAGGTAATACAGAGAACACTACAAAGATACTCCTCAAGAAGACCAACCTCAAGGCACATAATCACCAGATTCACCAGGGTTGAAATGAAGGAGAAAATATTGAGGGCAGCCAGAGAGAAAGGTCAGGTTACCCATAAAGGGAAGCCTATCAGACTCACAGCAGATCTCTCAGCAGAAACCCTACAAGCCAGAAGAGAGTGGGAGCCAATATTCAACATCCTTAAAGAAAAGAACTTTCAACCCAGAATTTTACATCCAGCCAAACTAAGCTTCATAAGCAAAGGAAAAGTAAAATCTTTTGTGAACAGGAAAGCACTCAGAGATTTCATCACCACCAGGCCTGCTTTACAAGAGCTTCTGAAAGAACCACTACACATAGAAAGGAACAGCCAGTATCAGCCTTTCTAAAAAATATCAAAAAGTAAAGAGCATCAACATAATCAAGAATTTACATCAACTAATGGGCAAAACAGCCAGCTAACATTAAATGGCAGTATTAAACTCACATATATTATTATTAATTCTAAATTTAAATCGACTAAATCCCCCAATCCAAAAACACAGACAGGCAAAAAAAGCCAAAACCCGTTGGTATGCTGCATCCAGACCCATCTCACATGCAAGGATACACAAAGACTCAAAACAAAGGGATGGAGAAAGATTTACCAACCAAATGGAGAGCAAAAATAAATAAATAAATAAAAAGCAGGAGTTGCTTTAAAGCAACAAAGATCAAAAGTATCAAAGAAGGATATTACATAATGATAAAAGGATCAATGCTACAAGAAGAGCTAAAGATGCTAAATATATACACACCCAATACGGGAATACCCAGATATATAAGACTTATAAAGAGACTTAGACTCCCACACAATAATAGTGGGAGACTTCAACATCAATATTAGATAGATTAATGAGACAGAAAATTAACAATGATATCCAGGATTTGAACTCAGATCCGGAACAAGTAAACTTAATTAACATTTATAGAACTCTCCACTTTAAATACACAAAATATACACTCATCAGTACCACATCACATCTATTTACAGGTTTCAATAAAAAAAAATAAAATAAAATATATTGAATTGCAGTCATAATAAGACAAGGTAAATACATAGAGATGGCATTTTCATATGTCAGAATGGCATTTAAGAAAAAAGATTAAAAATGCAATATGATATATGTTTAAATGTGTAGATGCTGGAGCCACAATGTATGGGTTTGAATTCTCATGTTGCATGTACTAATTGCGTGGCATTTAGAAAATTATTTAATATCTCGATGCCAGAGTTTTCTAACCCATAAGACAGGAATAATAATTGCAACTATCTCATAAGGTTACCATAAATATTAAACAAGGCATTACATGTAAAACGTTTAGTGCATAATAGGTGCTATAGAAGTAGAATGATCATGCATCCCCTTTGTCTTGGGATATAGTCCTTGTTTACACTTGTTCTGTCTAACATAGTTACTAATACTTCCACTCTTTCATCTCACCAGATGCCCTCATTTAGAAGATATATTATACAGACACTTTATAAGTAATGATGAAAAGTAATTCTGTGTGAGGATATTAATTGTGGCACTGCTTATAATAGGAAAGATTAGAAATAATGCCCATTAGATTAACTTGTTAAATATATTATAGTCCACCCTTTCAGAGAAACACTATGCAGCCATCAAAAAGTAAAATAACCCCAACACTTGTTCGAAGACTGCTTTTCAAACTTTCTAGTCTCAGGACCCCATAGTATTAAAAGTCACTGGGAATCTCAAACATCTTTTGTTTTTGTGCCTTATATCTGGTGACATTTATCATATTATAAATTAGAATGAAAAAAATTAATAAATATTTATCATGAATTTTAGAATAACAGTAATAAACACATCATATGTTAAATGTGTTTCTAATAAAAAACTGCACTGGATTTAAAAGTAGCATCAAGTATTGCTTTGTATTTTGGTTAAATTAGAACACATCTGTTTGCTTCTGTATCCACAGTGTCGTACTATCACTGCATTCAGTTTTTGGAACTTCACCATACACTCCTGAGATAATATTTTTAAAAGAGTAAATCACATTTTGTACTATTATAAAAAAGTTTTGACCTCATGGCCTCTCTGAAAGGGTTTCTAAGCTTCCCAGTAGTCTTGAGATCACATTTTGAAAACAATTGGTTTAGAATGTAGACCAAAATAAGAATTTTTTCAAGGAGGAACATTTTATTACTGATATTTCTTAGAAGTGCCTGCACACAAGGAAAATACAAATTAGAGTTTTAGTTAGTTTTATTCTTGTTCATGAATTATTAATCAACAATGTACCTTCTTATTGCTTGCACCTGGGGTACGCTTCTCCCAGCATCCCATCCTTGGTACAACACTGTGTACTAAAAACCAAACTAGACACAAATTCATCTACTGCCGAGTGGATTGAGATGTTAACTACTATAATATGTTCAAAATATGTTGATGTTACGATCTAGACGTTTATATATTCATTCATGGTCATTTAAATTGGAAAGAAATATCTACACCAAAGCAATTTTTATTATAGACTGTGAGACTGTGGGGTGTGAGTGCAAAATATCCTAAGAAGGAAAGGAAAAACAAGTTAGCAATCATTCTCTGTTATCCAAGCAGAAGACACAAACACTCGTACTAAAACAGTTACAGTTACAACAATGTAGGCGGCATTTAAATCTCTGAAAACTTGAAGAAAAAAGTTAATTATCATTCTGAGATAATTATCACTGTAAATTAAGTCATTCAGCCTCTGTTTTTACAACCTGACATTTTCCACAGAGAAGAATAATCTGCTTTTCTAAAGAATCTTATTTTCCAGGATCTTCTACGAGTTCTGCCAGCATAGCCCTTACTCACCAGCTGGGGCTCCCTCAAGAGAAACAGGAGCAGAGAGAATCTGCAGCACATGTACTCCAACAAACTTCCTGAAACTCTCTCTGCATTTGTCATGACAATTAGGTTGTGCAGTTACTAAAAATATTCTAAACATTTTAATTAAGTTAGATTCCAGGAAATTAAACTACAAAAGATATGAGAAATAGAGCATTTCTTTCAATACAGCTTCAAATAGAAGAAAGAAGGTCAGTGCGAAAATTCCGTTGTAAACCCAAGGTAGTGAGCAAGTTAAGTCTGATTAATGAAAATTCAATAAATTTAAATTCCTAATTTATATCTTTAAGGACGAAGAAGGAAAATAGTGCAAAAACTTTTTCATGGTTGGGAAATAAAGAGAAAAATGAAAGGGAAGGTGAATGATATTGGTAATGGTATGAAAATTCCCTAAGATTACAGGACATCAGAACTGGAAGTTATTTTATAGGCCATCCAGACGATTCAGACCAACTCTTTTATTTTATCATGAGAAAGTAAGGCCCAGAGAAGCTAACATAATAAGCCTTGATACTTTTAATGTTAATTTATCATGAGATAAACCATGAGACATATAATATGTCTTGGAATATTCACATTTTATGAAGGAACACATAGGTATTTCACATGGTTTGGCTGTGTCCCCACACAAATCTCATATTGAATTGCAGTTTCTATAATCCCATGTGTAATGGGAGGGATTTGGTGGGAAGTGATTGGACCGCGGGCCTGGTTTCCCCCATGCTGTTCTTGTGATTGTAAGTTCTCAGAAAATCTGATGGATTTATAAGTGTCTGGATTTTCTGATGATTGCGCTCATTTTCTCTCCTGCCACCCTATGAAGAGGTGCCTTCTTCCATGATTGTGAGTTTCCTAAGGCCTCCCCAGCCATGTGAAACTGTGAGTCAATAAACCTCTTTTCTTTATAAATTACCCAGTCTTGGTAGTTCTTCATAGCAGCATGAGAATGGACTGATAACAGTACTGTTCCATGTACTATTTCCTTTCAAATAATTACACCTAAATTTTAACATTATATAAAATTTAACCATACTGAGTATAATACCACCCTAAATGACATCCAAAGTCAAACATAATGATATGAAATTTATAATTTTACATAAGTCACATCGTTACATAAAATTCAAAAATACTGTTCTGATTCTTAATTCTTTTTATTTTATTTTATTTTACTTTGGGATGGAGTCTCGCTCTGTTGCCCAGGCTGGAGTACAGTGGCACGATCTCAGCTCACTGCAACCTCTGCCTCCTGGGTTCAAGCGATTCTCCTGTGTCAGTTTCCCGAGTAGTAGTTGGGACTACAGTCACCCACCACCACACCCAGCTAATTTTCGTATTTTTCGTAGAGACAGGGTTCACCATATTGGCCAGGCTAGTCTCAAACTCCTGACCTTGTGATCCGCTTGCCTCAGCCTCTCAAAGTACTGGGATTACAAGTGTGAGCCGCCATGCCCAGCCTGATGCTTAGTTCTTACAGGCACTGTGGCTAACGCTCTAGAAGAGCCATAAAATGAATTTAACAAGGTTCCCAACCTCTGGTGATTCAGCCGTCAAAGAGACATTAGGCATAGACAAACACTATAGACTTTACGGAAAAAAACATACATACATATAAATGAAGACTCTTAAAAAGTGCATTGAGAAAACAGATCACAAAGACTATAATTCTATTTAGATAGCTCAGGAAACCTCATGAAACTGAGAAAGGTTCTTGAAAGAATCATAAGACTTCAAACACAGATGAAGAAAGTATGCCATTTCAGATTGAAATAGATACGCAAAGGCAGAGAAATGGGAAAGCCTAGCATGGTTTTTAAGAAAGACAATTATGCAGGCTGCATATATTTAGCGTGAGGGGGAGAAGACAGCAGGTGCAGTTGCTTACTGATTGCAGTGCTTGCCCTATACACAGCCTCTTCTTTGAGACCACTCATGTGTCCAGCCCTCACTTACGGCCTCCTCTTACGTAGACATGGTTATGACCACGTGTCCTTGTCTCCAAGTGTCCTTCATTGGATTAGAAGTCAGCTAATTCACAGACTGGCCAAAAACGTATATGTTGGCTGGGCAAAAAATAAAATAAATAAAATAAAATAAAAAATATAAACGAACAAAGCTAATCACACTCTTGATTCTTTCAGCATAGATATACAATGTTTCAGAGGAAAATAAAACTAGCAGAGAATATACAGAGAAAAACTGTAAGAACAAGGGAAATGATGCAAAGAAGGAGACAGACCAGGAAGCAACTTATTAAAATATTCTAGCTGGGAGATAAGTAATTGTGGGGAAAAAAATCCTATCTGTTGGTAAAACAAATAACCTTTAATAATATTTCTCTATTACAATGAAAACTATGTATCCCATCTTAGTTTCTCATCTGTATTCACTTATCTTTCTCCATTATTTTCTAACTGTGTCTTGTCTATTCCAAGGCAACAGAGCATAGTTCTCATGATGGATCTGTGGACTGGTTCATTTGACCAAAATTAGTTCAAGAGATTTCTAAGAAACTCCTGAAAGACTGTAGGTTTAGCCAGAATGAAGAAGTTATGATATTATAGAGGAATATATCTTAAAGCTAAGAAATCATTTAGACCATTAAGTGTTACTTAAAACTATTCTACTGTAGAAAATAGAAAAGGAAGACAAAATGCAGGTGGTAATACATACATTTTAAACTTGTATACGAGGAACAAAGATGTATTTATTAAATATTTGCATCTGTACAAACATTCAAAATATTGATTATACCCTTATTAGAACCAATACCCTTGGAGTTATAAAAATAGTGAGCAACATACAAAAATTTCACCTATCATATCATCTCTGTTGGATATGCCACATAGATATTCATAAAGGTACTTTACAAGTTTGTGGTATATGAATACTAAAAAAATGCAGTAAGAGATGTACAAACTAGGCAGAAGTAATTTTATAATGAAGATTTGCCTATGATAGAAATCTGTTTTATTTTAAACAGCAGGAAACTAAAACATGATTTTGGCAACCTATGAGTGACAGGGGGTTAAACATGGTGGCCTGGGTGAAGCAAAACACAGACTCCAATATTTCTACTGCATTCTTACTTATTAAATGTGTTTTCAGTTCGGGGCCTTTAAAACAGGAAACTGATTTTATTTATTAGCCATCAACAGAAAGTGATATTCGAATCATCACTATGATTTACTTTGGGGTTTTGATTTTAAGAACCCCAAACCATTTCTTTGTCTCTGAATGTGCCCAAGGACACATAATCTATCAGGTTGTGAATTAATTTTTGAAAAGTGAAGAAAGAGAACTAGAGAAGTAAGAAGACTTGGTAAGTTTAAGAAGACTTCTAGTTATTTTGTCAGGAATTTAATGATAAAATAAAAGAGAGGAATCCCCCAAAGCATGTTGGTATGAATTAGCAATATAATTCCCTTAGTTTCCCACTATTCTTTACACCAATCTGTGTTATCTCTGATGCAAATAAGAAGCTGAATAACTGTGCTCAGATGTGCTTTTGAAGGCACCATGTAATGGCCAATCTGCACAGACTTCTAATTGCCTTAACTTGAAAAGGAAGTACGCTCTTTATAAAAAAAAAAAAATTAAAAAAAGAAAGAAAACTATAAAAGAACATAACTGCCTGCAAAGCCAAACGGATGCAGTGATACTGCAGAATAATTACAGCTGCTTCTCTTTGCCTATGACACCCCTTAAACTTACAACACCCTTTATCAAAAGTGTTTTTCAGTGTTAGTAAAGAAGATGGAATAGTGACATAAGATTGAAGACATGATGGAAAACATATGTAGTCACTAAAGGTAACATTAAGGAATACTTTAATGTCAGTATTCTAGTCCATTGAAATGTAATTATCTTCACAGCAAATATTAGCACATATGTCTTATGAGGCAATGACTTTTAAAAGCTGGCATTTGCAAGACTGGTTGAGAAAGAGTTTTAGTTTCAAAGCTTCCCACAAAAGTAAAAAGTCAAATAAACTAAATCTACATATGATACAACTGGGAAAATGTTTGAGCTTTTCCTTAATGTATTCCTAAGTGGCCTGGAACAACTGAATGATAACATAAAACCGTCCTTGTTTCAGGGAGAAGACTCAGTAGCACAGTTCTTAGTAATGAAGATTTTATCCACTGCCAAACAGCCTTTGTATGTGGTAGGATGTCAGAGCAGGGCTTCACCCATTTGGTGTGAAAAAGCAGAATGATTCTTGTGAAGGTGAAAAGAAAGGAAGGGATCAGGAGGAGGAAGGCAGTGGACGAAATGAATGGTAATGAGTTCAGAGGAGCCGCTTAATCATTTGCCTACCATGGGCTTCTATCTGGATAGGACCAAAGAAGCTTCATTTAATGAGAAGATTTATCTTTGGTGCCTATGTAGAGAGAGATGATCTGACGTTGTTTAAACAGACAACATCAGAATGCAGGGGTTTAATGCTGGTGTATCACTAAAATGCTCAAGGAATCCCGTAACAAACACATTCAAAACACACCATCTAAATCCTTTTTAAAGGGCATCTCACATTAATCCCTCAGCTGGGGTTCCTCATTTTTATAGCATCATTTATCACTTTAATGTAACATTAGTTTAGCGGCTAAAAGCTGTGGCAGAAAAACCTGCACCGAATGTTGGAACATTAATGACTTAAGCAGAAAGGAAACACTTGAGAGACCAGCCGGTGCTCTAGTTCTTTCCCTAGGTTATAATCACAGATGCAGGAAGCAATTGGTGCTATATAAATAATACTGCAATGTGGTTAATGTTGGCAAGACCAGGCTTATTTGTAACACTAAAGGGTAAATAACAAAAGGTTTGACAAACTGACTCAAGGGAGAAATGTGTGTTTATGTGGGGAGGGGGGTGGGGGTGGGAGCAGTGGAAAGGAGAGGAATGAGATCAAAGGGTTCACTTCATCTATTACAGATTTTCCGAAGGGGGAAAAAAACATAGGGGTGGAGATAAGATGCAGGGGTGGAGGGTGTAAATACCAGGGCATCCTAGCAGCACAGATGGCACTGGGGACTCACTGCCTCCCACTGCACCTGAGCCTATGGATGCTGCATAAGAATAGGCAGGGTTGTGGGTGTGGGGAAGGTTTTGAAGGCACTCTGTTCAGGAGAGGAGAATCCCAGTATTTGTGAATTCAAATCCCACATTGCTTTAGCAACTCCTTTTTTTTTTTTTTCTTTTTTTGCTTGACTAAAACATATCTGACCCTCTCTCCTTAACTTTTAGCATGTCTCTCTTGGGAAAGACACTTGCCTTTTTAAAATTGTTTTCTCACATTTATGAAATGGACCTGGGATGGGAATGGTGAGGATGGAGCTATCTAGATGAATTCTTTAAGTCCTTTCAACACTAATCTTTTGTGGATTTACTTCATTCTTATTGTTAAAGCTGATGGAGTGTGTGTGTGTGTGTGTGTGTGTGTGTGTGTGTGGTGTGTATGTGTGTGTTTAAATGATATCCTTACTGCTACGATTCCATCGTATCAAAGAGCTAACTCCATAAGCATATATTTTAAGCTCCAGAATTTCTCAGAAGTGGAGCCATTCAGGAACTTCTCGGCAGCCTCAATATCCTGCTTCTTAGACAGCTTCCTCCTTCATCTCCAGGTGAATTCTTCCCTAACATATTTTTTGGTTCAAAAGGGTAAAAAAACAAACCAGTTTTTCATTCTGTACTTTATATAGCCCATGGTGGGCATTTCCCATCTGCCCCATCTCTTCTTCTGTCTTTGGAGCCCATCTGGCTTTTGTTTTAATCTCTAACACAGCAGATGACATTCTCTGCCAGCAAGTCCTATTTTCAGCTCTCTTGGGCAGGCTACAGAAGCTGAGCTCTGCTTCCAAATTTACTGCCAGTTTTAAGACAATAAAAATCTAGTAGTTATTATTTCCCACTGACCCAGGCAGGGTCTCAAACGATGTGCTTCAAATTTTCTGCAAAGATTTGAGAGCCTGATTGAAAAGTATGGGTCTATTAAATTATTACTTCAGAATGGTTCTGCATGGCCTGTGGAACTCTGAGGCGTTCTGGCTTGCTGAATTGGGAGTCTTCTTCACCACAATCAGTGCCTAGAGAGGAAGGTCAGGCTGTGCTCTCTCAGTCTCCCATTCTAAATAGCAGGGGTTGGTGACCCCCATGTTCTAGCTGGAACTTAGTGTTTCAAGGATGGATCCTCATCTAAGGCAACTATGGGGGTCCTGGCAGCTAATGTGTCCCAGCTTGCTGTTTTAGCTTTACCTGTTGGTGTTGTGACTGATATTCAGACCATCTGCTACTGGAGCAGCCATATCTAGGGTTGTTCGACACAATTCAATATTATTTCAGCCACTTTTAGAGTTGTTGTGGGATTTGAAAAATACTATGTATGGAAGCACATGTTAAAGCCAAGCACTAATGCACTCTTTGACTGAGAGGTGGTTATGGGACTAAATGACTTATTCACATTGCATCCCTCTTACAAATATGTTTTAGAAATATTTAAGGACTGTAATAAATAATAAGAACTCAAGAAGAATATGGGGAACAAGCTATTGCAATTGAATGGGATTATGGTTTCATATTTTCTTCTTTCATTTTAATTTTTATTTAGGTTGGTATATATACTTAACAGTTTTAAAACTTTTTCAAAGGAGAATAATAATGGGGAGAGAGCTTAAGAGGCACTCCCCAGTTTGGCATTCAAGACCTTCTATGATCTGACTACTTCTATCTTTTCACATTGTCCACTTTATTCTTCTCATCATTACCACCTCACTCCAACCCACACAACTATTTTTCACATTTTACCTTCCCTGAGCACACTTTGTCTTTACCTTTCTCTCAACCTAGAACGCTTTTTTTCCCCGTTTATGTGTATTTGTGAAAATGATACATTTTGTTTATATGCCAAAAAAGTGACATATTTTTGTTACCCTGAATCATATGTTGAGTTGCCTGATCTCAGTTATCATGAAGAAGAAATGGGGTCTCCCCACTCCTTCTGAATCATACAGGAAACTGGAGGACTTGCAGTCCAGAAAATTTGGAAAATAGTTTCTCAATCTTACTTATTCATGGCTGCTCCTACCAGTCCTGAAGATAAAGGAAATGCCACTTTTATACAATTTTCTTAAAGGTTGGTAAATAATATTAAATGTCTAAAAAACTTTCTTGGATGAGTCAGAACACATCTATGGCTAAATTTGGCCCACAGCCTGCAAGTTGGCAACCTCTGTCTTAGACTTTAGAATACAAAGTCTTCCTTATCCATCAAGAATGGTGAAAAGGGAAGTAGGGAGGAATATTTTAAATTAGGTTTTTATTTTTATAAATTTCTTACAACTCTGAAAATAAGGCAGAATTTGAAGTAGGATAAATTATCCTATTCCATACTGAAACTCTACAAAGTTTTCAAAGCTTAGCTCATATACCTTCTGTGACTTTCATGGAGCCAAAAACTACTTCACTTAATGAAATTAATAGATATCTCCTCTATATCTGACAGCATTTCCTTCCATTCCTCCTTCCTTCCCTCCTTCCTTCCTTTGTGGCTTCCTTCCTTCCTTCCTTCCTTCCTTCCTTCCTTCCTTCCTTCCTTCCCTCCCTCCCTCCCTCCCTCCCTCCCTCCCTCCTTCCTTCCTTCCTTCCTTCCTTCCTTCCTTCCTTCCCTTTGATCTAATTTGATCTTACCCTAGCAGGCAAGTACTCTTATTGTTCCATGCCCATTTAAATAAATGGGGCTCAGGCAAATTAGCAACCTGCCCAACGGCATCAAATTAATGAAAGTGTATCTCAGATTTAGACTCAAGAGGGAGTGTAAATTCAAAGATAGAGCTGTTAACCAATGTACCATGAAGACACAGTAGTTAATTACCCAAGCCATTACTCCTTTAAAAAAAATATTATATGGACTTAAACAGGGCTGCCATGAATTAAACTACTTATAAACTTATACATTTCCCCAAGTATACTGTAAGTCTTTTGAAGGGAAGATTTTATGTGATTGATTTATTCTTCTCCCATAGCACCTGGTTTAGTAACTCTTCCACAACAAACATCAATAAATATGTATTGAACTGATTATCTATACTGGAACATTCCAAATCCCCTACCATCAGCCTTAAACTAATTGAACTACTGCCCCTTCTACCTCTTTTCACACAGGCAGAGTCAGAAACACATACTCATAGCACCAGGGAGAATTTAATATTCCTATGAGCTTCACACAATGGAAAACAACTGACAAGAAGCCAGGAAATATAGGTTTGAGTTTTGACTGTGTGAGTCCATTTTTCACAAGTCATTTCTATTTTCAGTCCTTTTCATCCAACAATGCAGGGTATATACTAAATGATCTCCAGTCTCCTTTCAACCTTGGTTATGTATAAAAATGGTTCTGGAGTCTGACACAGCAGGATTTGAATACAACAATTCCAATTTTCTTAGCTGTATGACCTGAAGCAAGTTACTAAATCTCTAATATAAGTAAAATATTTACAGCAGTACTTGGCAAATAGAATGCTCTCAATAATTATTAGATATTTTTACTGTTATACAGTAATTATTATAAATCTTCTAAAGTAAATTTAAGACACACATGTGTATATGTGTATATATGTAGATATATTAATATGGTAGCTTATTTTTGATTTTGGATTAATAATAATGTATGCTTACAGCTTTTGTAAACTCACATCATATCATCTGTGGTTATTTATAATACTATATAAGACACTCATGGACATTTTCAAACTGATAAATTGAATCATGCAAGGAGCTGCTTTATAGCTAACATCCTCTTTAATTTATTTCTGACTCACTTGACTTGCTTTTCTTTTCAAGATGATTTGACCAGATTTATGACTTTTTGTAGGTATAGCTCATGGCAAATCCTTAGGCACTGTTAGGAAAAAGCAAGATTTAAAAAACAAATCCTCTGTATTTATTAATCTCTCTGAAAATTCATTAAGGATTCCACTTTCACTAAGAGAAATCAGCAGAGACAAGTAATACACATAACTTTTTGTTGAGAAAATAGTAAACCTTCTCTCCTTTGGGGAGAGCTGTAAAATTTTACGAACTTGTCTTACATGTAAATCTACTGAAGACCCAACTTTCATTTAGTTCTGTTAAACCACAGTCTTTATCTTCAACCCTGTACAGGTCTTGTGGTTCTTTACTATGCAGCCATAAATCTTCTCATTTGTTTTTACCCAGTAGCAAAAACATTGAATCAAATTATGCATAAAACAAATTCCTGTCTCCCCCAACAGAGACTTCCCTCCAAGTTGAGATGGATAATATACAAGTTCTTATGGGGTAGAACTGCCCAGACAGTCACTTCCTAAGTATCCTAAGAGGTCAATTTTACTCACTACCATATTGATATTTCCTACTCATCTCTTTTAATTCCTAAGTGGATTCATAATATTCAAAAGAGAAGGAGAAGGGACAGAATTTCAAACCAAAATTGAATACGCACTTTTCAGTGACTTATATTGCTCCTTAATTCCTCCTTAAAGTTGGTTGCTACACCTTTGTCAGTTTTCCTTTCTTGCTTCATTAAGTCAATTAGGAGGAGTCTGAGATCAATGTTTATTTAAAAATCTCCAAAGTATAATATCCTCTAGGATGTTACTTTTCCCTCCATGATTGAAAGATTTACTCGAAATATATTACAAACTTAATTCAAATGATAGTCTAGCTTTAATCAAAAGATAAATAGGAACCACTTAATAAAGAGAGGAAGCTGAATATAAAGAATTATTAATGATGACAGATGAGTAACTATCAGATATAAGGAAAGTATGGTATTTGGAGGTAGAGGGAGTATCCAAGAAAGGGTAAAACTGGAAGGCATTCAGACCTCTGCCATACGTTAGCAGAGATGGCCATAGCTGGTCTGCAGCTACGGGGCAAACAATAGGCAACTCTCTAGGGAGTGGTGAGCTGTAGGGGACTGGCAACCTGTGTTGAAGGCATGTATTCAGAGTTCTGGTACTGACAGAGGATGGAAACAAGCTTGTAAATGAAGCCACCCTAGGCGCATGACTCTCCAGGTTACTGGCCACTCAGGGTTACCCAGAGAGCCTGGACAGGTGGTTATTTTTAGGTCTATAAGTGGCTTTGGAGGTCACTGAATCACCTTCCTTAACAGTTTAGAAAACTGAGTCTTGGGCAAAAGGGACTTTCCCATATTTGTACAAAGGCGTAGTAGCAGAAAGAAAATTGGGGTTTGGATACAATTGCTGGCAGGTTTGGATTATAAATCAAAACGAAAGCCACAAACGAACACACAGAACCACTTTCTAGTTTTGTTTTAACTTCATTTCCACAATCGGTGAATATAGTTGTAAGAGCAATGAATCAAGCTCAATCGTTGGTGTGTAATTAGTCCATTTTGGTTTATGTTAAGAGCCTTCCGTGCTATGACCTGAGTGCACTATTTAATTTGGGAAATGCAAAGGTTTTCTGTCTAAGGTGATCCTTTCATCATTAGCATGTTATGTTCTTACTCCTTTTGGAGCAACCATTTGGAGCCTTTTTCTCAAAGGCACTTTTATCCAATTGCTTAATATACTTACCAGTTCCTAAATCCCTTGACTGTCTGAGTCCTAGCATCGCTCTGCCTTTCTCAGAGGGGAAAGCTCAGTACCAAATGCTGGTTGCTAAGCAGTTTCTATTTTTATTCCACTTGAGCAAAAAAGAGACCCACTCAATGAGCTTCTATCATTGAGAATAGTGATGAAACAGCTACCATAGATTAAAAAATTATCAGTGTTTCTCTATGGAATCCATAGCAAGGCATCTGGGGCAAGAGTGTGAAACATGACAAGGACTTGCCCAAGGTAGGTATTGATATAATGAATTGAAAAACTCATAAATACATACATCAAGTATTCTTTGAGCCCCTACTATGTTTAAGGTACTGCAATAGGCAACTGGAATAAATTACGGAGCTAAACAGATTTGGTCCTTGATTTCATAGTACCTACAGAGTAGATGGAAAGACAGGAAAAAAAAACAGAAGCGCCAAAACAACAAATCGTGATAGTAAATAAACATGTTCTAAGACAGAATAGCAAAGAGCAAGGGAGTTTATTTTAAGTAGGTTAGGACAGCTTTCTGAGGCTTACATGCAAAGACCTGGAAGGAGTCAGGCAGAAGCACCGGTTCCTGAAAATGTTTGGCTGAGGCTGGGGTGAGTATGGTGGCTGTGAGAAGTAATAGATGGGCAGCCCATTGCCTTTACATTTAAAATACATCCAGTATCTACAACTTCTAGCAAACTTTACCTTTTAATCCTTAGCGCAAGCCATCATCATTTCTCATTCAGATTGTTGCAATGGTCTTGTGACTGGTCCCCTGCTTTACCTTTCCACCTGCAGTTAATGATTCCCCAAACACTCAAAGAGATCCATTAAAAATGGATGAGATCACAGTAATCCTCTGCCCAGATTCCTCCAGCAGCTTCCTATCCCACTTTAAGCATGAGAAAAAATAACTTACAATAGCTTAAAGGCCAACCTTTTATATCTCTGGCCAACCGCTGTATCTCTCACTTCACTGACTCCGACTCCTCCCCTTGTCCACTCTGTTTCAGCCATGCTGGCATCTTTACTGTTCCTCAAACATGACGAGTTTGGACCTACCTCAGGACCTTTGCAATTGCTGTTTTATCTTTCTGGAATCTCTTTCTCCTGTTAACTGCATGATTTACTGTCTTGCCTAATTTAAGTCTTTCTTCAAATGTCACCCTCTGAAGTAGACCTTCTCTGACCACATTATATAAAATTGCCCTGTCCCCAGCACTCTTCTCTTTTTTTGCTTTATCCTTCTCAATAAAACTCATTGCATCTGATGTACTATATATTCTATAATTTATTTTACATAAATGTGGAAAACAGAATTTTAGTAAGCTCCCTTGAATGGTGAAATCTTTAAATATACTTTAATTTTTAGAACAGCCTGATATTTTCAGAAAAATTGAGGAGATAGCACAGAGCCTTCCTCCATACCTGACACCTGGTTTCTCTTTATTTTTATTTTATTGTATTGTATTTTGAGAGCGAGTCTCGATCTCTTGTGAGGCTGGAGTGCAGTGGTATAATCTCGGCTCACTGCAACTTCCACCTCCCAGGTTCAAACAATTATCCTGCCTCAGCCTCCTGAGCAGCTGGGATTACAGGCATGTGCCAGCACAGCCAGCTGATTTTTGTATATTTAGTAGAGTTGGGGTGTCACCATGTTGGCCAGGATGGTCTCGATCTCTTGACCCTGCCTCGGCCTCCCAAAATGCTGGGATTACAGGTGTGAGTCACCATGCCCAGCCCACCCAGTTTCTCGAATTATTAATGTTCTACTTTAATATGATACATTTTTCATAATTAAGGAACCCTTACTGATACATTATTACAAGCTAACATCTATTGTTTATTTAGATTTATTTAGTTTTTGTCGAATGTCCATTTTCTATTCCAGGATTCTGTGCAGAATACACATTCAATTAAGCTGTCATGTCTCCTTTAGGCTCCTCTCGGCTATGACAATTTCTCTGACTTTTTCTGTTTTTGATGACAACTTGGAGGAGCACTCGTCAGAGGTATTGTAGGATGCTGCTCTATTGGACATTTTCTAATGTTCTTCTTGTGATTAGATGGAGGTTGTAGGTTTGGGAGAGGAAGTTCACAGAGGGAAAGTGCCATTTTTGTTACATCTATCTTGCTATTGTATAAATTTGGACTGATGATGTTGACTGTGATCACCTGGCTGAGATGACAGTGTTTTGTCAGATTTCTCCATTGCAATGCTCCTTTTCTCCTCCTTTCTTACTGTATTCTTAGGAAGAGGAAGTCACTATGCACAACTCCCCCTCAAGAAACTCTAATTCCTTGAAGAAACAGTATCTATGTAAATTATTTGAAATTCTACTTCATGGGAATTTGTCTCTTCTTACCTATTTGTTAATTTACTCAATTTTTTATCAGTATAAACTCATGGATATTCATTTTTGGTAATAATCCAATACTGCTATATTTCGTGGCTCAAATTATTCCAACTTTGGCCATTAGGAGCCCTTTCAGTTGCCTTATACCCATTTAACATATCTATCTCCATTAATCTTTTTTTTTTTTTTTTTTTTTTTAGCATGATGTTGCAAGATGCTCCAAGCTCATCTTGTGTATTTCCTGCCCCAGTCCTAAAATCAGCCATTTTTAAAGGTAGCAGTGAATTTTTTGTCAATCAATTATTTCTATGTCTTTAGCACCTAGAACATTACCTTGCATAACAGGGTTATTCCATTAAAATTTGTTGAATGAATGAATGAATGAATGAATGAATTGTAAGCAAGGGTAACGGATAGGGCAGTTCTTGTCAAAATTCCCTCCCCATATCTGACCTTTCTTTCATCATGGCAAGTGGGATTCAGTATTTTAGGATAAAACCTTTCATGGACATTGTTGCAGGACCTGAATTTGCTTCACTCTCAAATGTTACTATTTGGGGAGCAATCATCCTGAGAAAAGTGTATGAAAACTCAGTCTGTTTATTTTTAAATTATAAGCTTTGCTTGTTTAGTCAGAATCAATCACTCTGCACTCAATACTTTCCACTTTCTCATGCCCTAATTAAATATGTATTTTTTTGTCCTTAGTTGTCGGCCTCTTGCTGTCTCTCATTAGGCTTTGAATAACTTGACAAGAATCATGTCTTATTTTGTTTAGTGCCCAAAGCACCAAGGGAGCTGACACACAGAAGCTCTCAGCAAGTGGATAAAATGTATGAGTTGCATAAAGAACAAATACGAGAATAATATTAACTGTCATTGAGGCAATAATAATTCAAATTTCAAAGCAAGCATAATTAAAGATCTAAGCTTTTTAACTATAGAACAATTACCTGAAAAAGAGTGGGCCTCCACTTTGAACACTTAGGAAACAGAAAAAATTCTTTAAAATGAATTCATGCTTCAGCTAATGCTAAATAACTACCTTTTCTCCCCCAGTTATTTCTGTTGTTTTCCATAAATTCTGGTAAAGTGCCAGGCGTGGTGGCCTACGCCTGTAATCACAGTACTTTGAGAGGCCGAGGTGGGTGGATCACAAGGTCAGGAGTTCAAGACCAGCCTGGCCAGTATATTGAAAACCTGTCTCTACTAAAAATATAAAAAATAGCCAGGTATGGTGGTACTTGCCTGTAGTCCCAGCTACTCAGGAAACTGAGGCAGAAATCGCTTGAACTAGAAAGGCAGAGGTTGCAGTGAGTGGAAGTTCTGCCACTGCACTCTAGCCTGGGCAACAGAGCAAGACTCCTCTCCAACTTTAGGGATATATACATAATGTACAGATATAATATGTAATATTATAATATATATAATAATATATATTATTATTAAAATATATTATAATATAATATAATATATAATATAAATACTATATTTTTAATTTAATAATATATATATTTTTATATATTATATATAATGTATATGTATAAATATATATATTATATATAGATACATAATGTATCATATATTTATATATAATGTATATATTATATAAAAATATATATTTTTTATATAATATATATATATATGATATATATATCCCTAAAGTTTGGTTTAATTCCTTCATTTTAAAGATAGAGAAATTGTGGCCCAAGGAGTAGAGACATGATTTGTTTGTGGTTACACAAAATTTTTTTTTTGAGGTGGAGTCTTACTTTGTCACCCAGGCTGGAGTGTAGTGGCATTATCTCAGCTCACTGCAACCTCTGCCCCCCAGGTTCAAGCAATTCTCCTGCCTCAGCCTCTTGAATAGCTGGGATTATAGGCAAGCGCCACCACGTCCAGCTAACTTTTGTATTTTTAGTAGAGACGGGGTTTCACAATGTTGGTCAGGCTGCTCTCAAACTCCTAACCTTGTGATCCACTCACCTTAGCCTCCCAAAGTGCTGGGATTACAGGCATGAGCCACCATGCCAGCCCATAGTTAACTATTACAGGGGAAAGAAAGCAACATACATCAAGTACATGCAATGTACAAGTTGCGCTTACATGTTAGTTAGCTTAAGGTTTTAAAACTAGAGGAGTTCTGTTTGAGATGTGAAACAAATCACCCCCTCCCCCATCACACAGCTATTTAGTGACAGAGCAGAAATTTATTCATAGGCTCTATGACTCCGGTGCCTGGATATGTCATATTTACAACCCTTTAGTATTTCAAATTCCAGGTCATGAACAATTCTGCTTATAGATTTTAAATCAAGTTTCATTGTGTCTTTGTTACACATCCTATCAACATGGTGTTGATTTAATTAATTATTCTTAGTGTTCTTCATTCAATCCAATTTAACTCAAACAATAATTATTAAGTTCTTACTGTGTTTCAGGCACTATATCCTATGTGCTGGTCACAAGTAAAAAGATAGATTCATTTATATCCTAAATGGGAAACACACACTCAGATTTAACTCTAATTGAAGGGAATGCAATGAAAACTTCTTAAACAGATGGACAAAGTGCTTTATAAAATGTTGTACATGTGTGTTTGTATATAGTAAGAGTACTGACTGGTATATGTGTATGCATATGGAAAATCAGCACCATAAATTTATAGTTGTCCTATATGCATATCATGTATATGTAAATATATGCATATAAATGCTATTGTGTAATTTTAGTAGGTTCCTTAAATTTTATCCCCTGTGACTGTGAAACTTAAAAGTGTTTATAGTCTGTCTGTACACAACTCAAAAAAATTATACATACTTTTTACATATATTTCTCACGATGATGATAGTGGCAATAATCTAATCATGGCTCAAGATTTTGGAAACACAATAAAAA
Source organism: Cebus imitator (assembly GCF_001604975.1). Classification (NCBI taxonomy): domain Eukaryota; kingdom Metazoa; phylum Chordata; class Mammalia; order Primates; family Cebidae; genus Cebus; species Cebus imitator. The sequence continues at coordinate 3,492,070 of NW_016107535.1, forward strand.
CAGAAGGAACAACAACAACAAAAATAAATAAAATCTTTACTGGCAAAATTTTTAAGAGAAGAGACTTTTTCACAAAGACTTGAGATTTTCTAACACATTCATTTTTTATTTCAGACTTGGCACATTGTATAAGCATGCCTTATCGTCAAATTCCAAATTTATAACTCTCCCTTCCCATTCTCTAGTCTCAAATTAATTTTCTCTGTCATACCTCAAAGAAATTCAGAAAAAATGTTATTACAGTGCTCCATTTGTCCTGACATACATAAACGGTGAGTTTATAATAGTCATTTTATCCAGCGAATCTCTTCAGAACATTTGTTCTTTAGTCATTGTGAAATTCACATATAAAAGCAGGTCACTTGCAGTCTGACCTTTAAAACTCTCAGTAATGGGCTGCACGTTTTTCTGTCAGATGTCATCTCTCCTCCATTGTCCTTTAAGAAATGGTCCTAAGTCAGAAGCCATGAACTTATGTCCAGACAACTGGACAACTACTTCTTTTTAAAATCTCCTTTGCAAATTTAACCATATGCACGCCAAGACTTTTGTTAACAGAAAATGAAACAACTTAAAATAACATTACTTAAGGCCAGGAGTGCTGGCTCACGCCTGTAATCCCAGCACTTTGGGAAGCCAAGGCAGGTAGATCACGAGGTCAGGAAATCGAAACCATCCTGGCCAACATGGTGAAACACCATCTCTATTAAAATATATATATATAAAAAAAATTAGCTGGGCATGGTGGCATGTGCCTAAAGTCTCAGCTACTAAGGAGGCTGAGGCAGGAGAATCGCTTGAACCCGGGAGGCAGAGGTTGTACCACTGCACTCCAGCCTGGGCAACAGAACAAGACAGCCTGGGTGACAGAACTGAGACTCCATCTCAAAAATAAATAAATAAATAAATAAATAAATAAATAAATAAATAATAAAATAAAGCAACATTACTTAAAATAACTTAATAAGCACAACTAACCTCCGTCTCCCCAAAGCAAAGAGGATGGGGAGGAAGGCAGCAAATCACACTGCCACGTGTGTACCTATGCAGCAATCTTGCATGTTCTTCACATGTACCCCAAAACCTAAAATGCAATAAAATAAATAAATGGGGAAAAAAAAAGAAAAGTGAAAAAGGGACCTTTATTTTTTTTACAGGGATTTACTCAGAAAGAACCAACATAGGATACAGAATAGCAGTGTGGTATGTTAGGCTTTAATAGAATTGTTTAAAATCAAACATGGAGGAAACAATTTTCCAGATTGAACCAACGGAGTGATATTTTTTAAACTTCTCTAAACTTCTTTTCACTCTATCTGTGGCTCTCATTCCATCTTCCTTCTGTGATATATATTTGTGAGCTCTTACCTCCTGTGAGATTTCAAAAACTTACTGCAGGTAGAGAGTGGGTCTGATTCAGAACATCCTTCTTCACAAGGCTTTCCACAGCACTGTATACATAGTAGGTACCTGGTAAGTGAGGATTGATTGGCTGCAGGCATGAACAAGGATATAAGGCACATTACGTTTTATATATTAGTCACGTATACCTACGTTTTTAAGGGCACATGGATTTATAGTGTGTGGCTTCTGTATCCCTGAATAGTGCTGTCAATCAGTTTCAGAGAATCAATTTTGTTTCCTAGTTCTTAAAGTAAGATATGCCAATGGGATGAGAAAGACAGCTAAATGATTTAATGTTGCCAAACACACAAGGGCTTCTTAGGCGACAAGACATTGGATAATTGTATTAGCAGGGCTGGCCTGATGGATCAAATCATATGGTGTTCATGCTCATGTCAGGAAGCTTCTGTCAACATTCTAGTGAAAGATGCTGGCAGTCTTCCTCTTGAGATGCCAACTTTATTTAATTAGTTTTCAGACAAGACAATTTCACCCAATCGTTTTAAACACTGAGGTCCTTTTCAAAACCTCAGCTCAGAGTTGTGGGTCCACAAAGGTAAATAGGTTTAAAAACTGTTGATTATTTAATATAAATGGAGCATTACTGGAGTAACCTATGTGAAAAAATGATTACAGTAATTTGAATAAAATTGTCTTTTTTTGTCTTTCTCAAGGAGAAGTCAACTTGTCTAATTAAAACTTTTGAAGTCTAGTAATAAAGATACTATCTCTGTATTATATAGATAGAAGCAAATATAAAAGCCAGAATTCCAAGGTGGCATACAGGCTTGTGACAGAACAAGAAGCAGCATCATGAAGAGAATCCGATGTGGCATTCCTGGATTCATCTCTTGCTGCCGACATTTGCTACATGTATTTGCCCTCTGGGGAAGTCGCATCACTCAATCTGAGCTTCATCTTAAAATGAGAATAACAATTTCTGCCTTTTTAACTTTCTTACGTAATAGTTTTGAGGGTCATGTTACAGGTGATAATGCTTTGTAAGGTACATTGAAGTGCATCAACATAAAGAATTGTAATTATTACAGCAACTTTATCCAAAAACCTTTCTCTATTCTTAAATATTCATGCAGAAGCCAACTACATAGCTTCTTTTCATCTGGTTCCTCAGACTTCTCATAACAAATCAGGAAAGCATTTTAAAACCATATATTCTCTGCTGCAATGTTGATCGATCAAAAATGCTTATTGAGTACCTATGTTAATCAATAAATATATATCAAATGCCTATCACATGTTAAAAATTGTGTTTGACTTTGTAGAGAATAAGAATTAGTATTTTCTATGGTTCCCTTAAAGTGCCTATGGTTTTTCAAGTACAGGAGACAAGTTAGAAATCCATGTTGATTTGAGGAGGTGGGGCAGGAACTTCCGTTTTGTTTTCATGTAATGCACTGGACACTATGTCCGTGCTTTAAATGTGTTATTCCATTTATAATAACTTACCATTTGAGATAGAGGTTTTTTTAATCCCATTTTTTATGTATAGACACTGAGCCATAGAGAGAAGTGAAATAACTTATTCAGGAACCCACAGGTAACCAGTTGGAAAGTTGGAAATTTAGCCCAACCCAGAGAATGAGCAAATGATGGGAAAGGCTAACTATACCGGGGCCTGATGGGAGCAATACCTTCCTCTTCTGTTTTCTGTGGCTTCACTTTCACCTGTTCCACAATTTGCTTGCTCTCTCTCTCTCCCCACCACATCTCCCCCACCGTTTTCTTCCCTCCTGTCCTCTCTCTCTTTATCCAGTAGTTTGCTTCAAGATAAATTCTTCATTTAAATGTTGCTTTGTATATGGTGGTTTCATATGATCTCATTTGTTCCCATAAAATATTTGATATCACAAAGGCAATGAGAGCTCTTTCAACATTTTTACAGTGTGACAAATTGAGAAATGTTAAATAACATCACAAACATGTAACATATTTTGTTAAGAACTGATTTAAGTATCAGTTAACACAAATTACTTAGTGATGAAAAAGTAAATGAGTATTTATTGAATGAATAAATACTTAAAGCATGCATTAATATTCTCTAAAGTTTCCTTATTACAAAGGTTATATATATCAAATCATATTTTTATGTTGATGTCCCTTATAAAAATGGACATACACTCCAACACAAAATACTTTTTGTGGCATTAGATATGAACACATACAAAAGAAAATTACTAACCTCATAAAATCACAGCTAGAAGAAAAAACTCATGAGTAAAGCATTAATCATAATAAAAACAAATCACAAATTAGAAATGCTAAAACAGAAAATCATAAATAATACCCTCTGTTTTCTATCTTTATAATCTTCTATAGCAATAGCCCATGGTTTAGCTTTTAGCTTATTGCTTTGTTTTTATCCCAAACTAAATACTGTGTTATGATCTTTCTTTTCAAATATGTAACAAATGACTTATTTGTCACTTTTCTATGGGAAAAAAAGAACATTTATAGTTCATGCCTTCCCATAAAAGAAAACATATATTCATACTTCTTATATGGAAATGTACTGCCGATTTTCTTTGCTTTATAAATAACATTTATAAAATTATACATTATTGTAGAATAATATAAAAACAAAACATCACAGAATTTACATACAGTCCTACCATCTTAACATTTTACTTTTTATCATTTTTATATTTAGCTGCATGGCTATAAATATAAGGGTCTTGAATTTTATTTAAAAACTTTAAATATAAGAATTTTATATGCATAATTATAATTCATAATGGTTGTATAATACTCTATCACATGATGTCTCAAATTGACTAAATCATTTTTCTACTTTGTAATAAAATCAGATTATGATTTTTGTTAAATTGTGATAAAACGCACACAGAACAAAATTTGCTATCTTAACCTTTTTAAAGTGTACAGTTTAGTAAGTTTAAGTTAAATTAATTTTAAGTTTTTGTCAACAACTCAGGTAAAAATATCCTTTCTTGTCTACACTCACATTGTACAATCAATCTTTAGAACTCTTTTCATCTTGCAACCCTGAAATTCTATATCCACTAAGGAATAACATCCCGTTTTCCCCTTCCCCAAGTCCTTGGCAACCACCATTCCATTTTCTGTCTGTATGAATTTCACTACTCTAGGTGCCTCATATAATTGGAATCATACAATATTTGTCTCTTTGTGAGTGGCTTATTCTGCTTAATACGATGTTTTCAAGGTCCGTCCATGTTTAACATGTGTCAGAATTTCCTCTCTTTTAAAGGTTGAATAATATTCCATTGTATGTGTAAACTACAATTTGTTTATCCCTTCTTCTGCTGATGAACACTTGGTTTGTTTCTACTTTTGGTCATTGTAAATAGTACTCTATGAACATGGGTGTACAGGTATATTTTTGAGAACTTGCTTTCAATTTTCTGAGTGTTTTCTTAGAACTGGAATTGATGAACCATATGGTAATTCTATTTCCAATTTTTAGGGGAATTTCCATGCCTTTTTCCTTAGAGTATGAACCATCTTACATAACACCAACAGTGCCTAAGAGTTCCAATTTCTTCACATTGTCAACCACACTTATTTCTTTTCTTTATTAAAATATTAGCCATTTATTGAGTATATTGAGTATGAAGTAGTATCTCATTACATTTTTAATTTGCATTTCCCTAATGATTTATGATATTGAGCTTCTTTTGGTCATTGTCATTGTTTTTGTTGTTGTTGTTGGAAACAAAAAATCTATTCAAGTCCTTCATCCATTATTTAATCAAGTTCTTTTTATTTGTGTTGCTGAGTTATAGGAGTTCTTCATTCTTTATGCATCTGGTTATTAGCACTTAGTCACCATTGTTTTTTGCAGTGAATATCTATGTGAATACATTTTCCTCTTAGTTTGAATTATTATTTTAACTACATTAATTTCTGGTTTGAATAATATAATGTTTTGAAGATCTTTTTTGCCAAATTGCTTCTTCAAAGAACTGTGTCTAATAACTTTAGCATTATGGAACTGTAACAATGTATCTGTAATCCCAGAATTGTATCAGTGAAATTAATTTTAATTTTTTTCAATGACACATGTAAAAATGTTCTCCCTTGTCTACATTTGCATTTCTTTGATTACTGGCACAATTTTAAGGTTGGATGCTGTTTCATATGTTTTCAGTGTAATGACCTTCCCTAATTTATTCATAGTTTGATCACATACTTGTGTATTTAATTATTAGAATTTAAATATTTGTCTCATTACATAACAAATATACTGTAATACTGTCTCTATGCATATTTTTAATTTTAGTTATATCTTAGTTTTTATCATATAAAGCTATATGTGCATGTGCATAATCAGTAATTACGTACATATTTCTAACTTTTGAAGTGTGGTACTAGATTGTTCCTTCTGCTATATTTTTTATGATTCGTTTTCTTAAAGCAAGGTCAACCTGTACAGTTTTTTCAAGGTACCTCACAACTGACATATTAGAGCTGTGAAATTTACACAATCTGCTGCTCTCCTGAATGGTCACCAAAATGTCAGTCTATGCTATTATGTGGCCAGCTGAACATATTGGCGGAGGAAAATGCATCTTTTGGAAACATAGCACCAATAAATAAAATGGCCTTCAGGGGCAATGAAAGTGTCTTGGTGTCAGCAGTGGCAATCAAAGCCATATTGGAAGCAACATGGCCAAGTAAAGAAAGTAAAGGGTCCTGGTTTCAGGGGAGAAAAGCTCAGAAATGCTGTCCCATGAATTTTAAGGGAACAATAAAATTAAGGTCTGTGACCACGAAGGGTCTTTACAGGGACCAGAATGAGTGGTGATATTAAATCTTGAGACCTTGGCCAAATTCCAACACGGGTAATTACATTCGGCCAATTTAAAAATCCCTGTGCAGTTTCTAATGCAATCCCCTTCTGTGCTTCCTGATGCCAACCTACTGCATGCCCCTGCTCTGCATTGATAAGTAACTGTTGACCTCTATCCTGGAGGAGGACTTGAAGCCACCAGGGAAAAATTTATTATAAATGTCATCTCTGTCTTTCACTTCTAAAGAATCCCACTTTCAAACACGTAGTTTGTTATAGAAAAGTCTCAGGATCTTTAAGTGTAGTATATTTGGCATGAGTATTCTTCCATGACTCTACCGCCCATGTTTGGATTATTAAGGAGGTTCGAAGAACTTTGTACAATCTGATTTTTCAGTCCAACTCTTCTAGTTCTTATTACCCGTGTAACCTTAAGCAACTCTCCTTTATCAACTTTCAAGAACCTCTCATGGTTTCAGAAAACAAAACAATTCTTTAACATAGCCGGACCCTCGTGACTAGTCCACATCCAGTCTTCCCTACCTTATCTCCACCTACTCCCAGGAATAGACACTCAGTCAAAAATACTAGACCATTTTTTGTTCTCTTTCTGTGCAAATTCATGCACTTTGCCTTTATCCCTGTTGTTTCCAGTGTCTAAGTGACTCGTACCTTCCTCTTTTCTAGAAAAATCCTATCAGTCTCTCCAAGGGATCCCAAATATCATCTCCACGAAACCTGTCTTTGATTTCTCAACTGGAAATCATGTTGTATTCCACGGCACAAATGGGAACGTCTATAGTTGTCATAGCTTTCATTTTAGAAATTTATCTTTTTAAGTTTATTTCGCATTTCCTGTGGAACACAGTCCACAATTTTACATTTACCGTTTTAAATTCTGACTTGTTTTCATCTTTATTTTCATGTAGTAATCTATCTGAATGTAAAAGCAGGTCTGAAAAAGAAAAGAATATACAGTTCACTTGAGGCTAGTAAGTATACACAAACACAGTCAATCTCTTAATTGTTCTTTCCTGTGGGATTTCAGTTATATTCAATAACTATGTGCAAATTTATTCAAATGTACTTTACATTTCATCATCTCTTGTGACAAAAATTGTCCCATTATTCTCTCTGATAAATACATTTTTAAAATTGTATTTATTTATTTATTTCAGACAAGGTCTCGCTGTGTTACCCAGGCTGCAGTGCAGCGGTGTGATCTTGGCTTACTTCAACCTCTGCCTCCCAGGTTCAAGCAATTCTCATATCTCAGGCACCCAAGTAGCTGAGACTACAGGCATGAGCCACGGTGCCCAGCTGATAAATACATTTTAAACAAGTTTTCAATATGATTTTTTAAGAGTCAAATTAAATGGCCATTTATGAACTTTTCAAAATGTATATTTGAACTAATACATGATCTTAGAAAGATTGTCCTGTATATCAGGCTCTTCTTGCATTGTTATGAAGCAATACCTGAGGCTGGGTAATTTATAAGAAAGGAGGTTTAATTGGATCATGGTTCTGCAGGCTATATGAGCATGGCACCAGTACCTGCTTGGCTCCTGGTGAGGACTTCTGGAAGCTTACAGTCATGGAGAAAAGTGAAGAGGGAACAGGTACTCCACAGGGTGGAAGCAGGAGTAAGTGAGGAGGAGAAAGCAGGGATGGAGTCGTGGGGACGGAGGTTGCACACACTCTGCATACTCTTGAATGACCATATCTCAGTAGAACTGACCATCACAAAGACAGCACCAAATCATGAGGGATCAGACCATGATCCAAACACCTCCCCTCAGACCCGACCTCCAGCACTGAGGAATACAAATTCAACCTTAAATTTGGGTGGGGAAAAATATTCAAACTGTATCACCCTGGAAGATGACTAAGGAATCAGCAAGTCTAGTCATTCACTCTATCAAATTTCAGTTTTAAGAGTCACGATAGGGATTGGGTACCTCTATTATTAAATGCAAAACAAACCATACAAAAACCTATAAAAGAATATTTGAAAACCGGAGGTGATTTGGATGCTTAGCAAGGACGGATGACCACTGTTCCAGGACGACACTGCAAGTTCAGAGCATTTTAAAGCTTAGGAAGTAGAAGCTCAGAAAGCAGAAATGGTTGTGTCAAGAACAGACAGATATTGTGCAGCCAAACCTGGACTGGAACTGAGGCCATCTAGCAACAGTTAGGGGGATCATGGGACCCTTTTGTTCTCTACATTTCCACCCCTACTTATCATCTCCAGCGTTCTACATCTCAGCTATCTATTTTAACTTTTACAGGTTACACTTATAAATATATTATAAGCCAGCATGTTAATTATAGATCGTTTAAAAAATTCAATGCAGAAGTCTCACTGTTGCTTTTCTTTTGCTGCTTGGAATTCAGTCAGCCAAATTTGCCTCAGGTCCAATAATCTCAAGGCTTACCTCTAGTGCTCTTACTTAATAAAGACAACCTCTCACTTGAGGGAGCACACATGTTCCCCAAAGAGAAGCTATCATTCACCAACGAGCTCATTTTCTAGGCAAGTTGTGACTCAATAGCTCATGAGTTTCCAGGAATAGTGTGTGCATGAATAAGAGCTACAAGGGGAAGTATTTAACACTGACAGGAATAAAGATATTGACTATTATATTAAGTCAAATGTATGCAGCCAGAAGCAGTATGATTTTCTTGATCCGAATGCTAGTTACATGGTTGTGCTTTCTTTGTTAAAATGCATCAAGCACTATAGGTATGATTAGTGCAGTTTTATGCATTCATGTTACACATCAATAACATTTATTTAATATAATTAAAAAGTAATAATAACATAGCACTGCCTTAGTTTGTCATTTAGAACAAGACAGAAAGTGGAAAGTAATTACAGGAAATTATGCCAGACAACTACGTCAAATAATTTGAAGTTGTCACACTCTAAAATCCAGCTTTCCATATTCCTAGCTCTGCGAAGTTGGACAAGCTATATCAGCTCCCAGAGCCCCAGGTTTTTCCACATCTCCTAAACAGGAAAAATAAATACTTGGTTCATGAAGGTCCTATGTTGATAACATAATATTGGTAA
>NW_016107535.1:3501381-3573775 GCF_001604975.1 Cebus imitator
AGCACAGACTTAAAGAGCAGCTGTCTCTTGGCAGAAATCAGAAACTCATTTATTTGTTCTCATTTATTTGTTTGAGCATTCTTTCCATCAAACACCATTCTAGAACACAAAGGAAAACAGATATGCTAGAGTTCTTGCTTTTTGAGTGGCATCAATAATATCCACCCCCTGACCCCCACCAGCCTGGCCCCTTTTCTTCCAATGCCTGATTCAAATACAGTTTTCCAGCCATTTCTCTCAACATCTCCCACACATTCTCTGTTTACAGTAGGAGGATTGAACCTGTTATACCCTTCCCACCTCTTAGTGGTGTGGGAAACACTTTTCTCTGGACTTACATGGAGTACGATACCATCCTTCATAAAGCACTCACCACATCATGCTGCAGTCATTTTATTTTTATATCAAATAGTACTTGCATAAATGAATGGATGCATGCTCTTTCCCTGCCCTGTTATGTCTCATACCTTCCTCCTTTGTCACCACAAACCTTTTCAGCCCAACTATATCTCTCCTTCTAATCCTATCTCTCTTTCAAATTCTATCTCTCCTTCTAATCTGTTGTAGTGATACCCTTTCTGTTTCTTTCCTTGATACGCTCCAAATAAAAGTACTTGGAAGTACTTAGAAGCACTCCTTCCGGCAAGGCACAGTGCTCACACCTGTAATCCCAGCACTTTGGAAGGCCAAGACTGGTGGATCATGAGGTCTGGAGTTAGAGACTAGCCTGGCCAACATGGTGAAACCCTGTCTCTACTAAAAATTCAAAAATTAGCCAGGCATGGTGGTGGTTACCTGTAAGTACTCCTTCCTCAATGCTCCAATATTACTATATTTTTACTTTCTTATTGACCTTAGTGTAGCATAGGTAAAGCATAGTCTTCAGAATCTGTTAGACCTGGGGTTTGCTCCTGACTTTAACATTAACTAGCTGTGTGGCCTTAGAGAAATCAGCTTCTCTGACTCCATTTTCTCACTGCTAAAAGTAGAGAAACGATTTCTACCTTTTAAGGATATTGTGAGGTTTAGAAGTAATTGATGTTTAAAGGGTTTGTCACATGCTCAATGCCAATTGCTCAATGAAGAGGAAATATTATTTCAACCTTGTATTGTATAATCCATGTAGACATTTTATCTTCTTCTCTTCGCTCCTCTTCTGACCTATAATGAAGGAACCATGTCTACTCTATCTCAGCAATGCTCACATTGCCCACATACAGCAAATGTTCAACATGTTTGAATAGATATATGAATAAAATATAAATTTCTCAACGTTGGTGGCAGAGAAAGAATATCATACAAAGTCTCTGTATCTCATATGGGTATTTGAAAATTATTCTCTAAAGATGAATAATATGAGCGCCTCTCTGCTAGAGGATCATTTAGTCTTCCTGTTGATGCACAAATAAATAGAACTGGATGGTACAGTCCACTCATACTGCTTAAGAACAAGCACATATTAGCACAATTTTAACTGCCACTGATTGGTTGTTATTCACCTGATTGTGGCCAATTTAGATTAGGTCTGCCCTTAAATACTGTAGTGGTTTAACTTATGGAAAAATACGGGTGATGGTATCTATATGAACATTCTTCCATTTAGATTAGATTTGGGAGGCTAGAAGCTGATACATTATCTTAATTACTTACAAGGCCAAGTTAGGACTATAAAGGTTAGTTCTCCTTTTTGCATGTAAAGTTCTCGTCTTTAAATTTCCTGATGTAGTAAAGTGTCAACAATGCATAATAACCCTCCTCCAAGGCTTTATTAAAATCCTGACCTTTGCTTCAAAGCTTCTGTTTGGAAGAATAAAAGCAAGGAAAGAGAAGTAGGCCTTTTCTAACAGTCTCCAGGAGCTTTAGGCCGTAGGCCAGGAAGACAGGCTGCCTTTTGGAAAACGTGCTTTGCCGGTCACTGTGACTGGTAGTGCCCGGTGGTGGCACTGGAGGAGCTTCGCCAGGAAGTCAGACATTAAAGGAGAAGCAACTCAGAGGATGGAATTCTGATTCTGCTATTACAAGTATCTACTGACCTCTGATAGCTTCAGAATTCTCAAAAGATATTAACTTTATCCAAAGCCCTGCGCTAAGTTACTTGACCAAACTCTGACGTAGCTTCCAGCAGCATAAGGTCATGTCTCTAGGATGACCCCAGCTCCCCATTAAGATACCTGCTTGAAAAAAACTCACCTCTCCTAGGTGATTGTTGTTTTGCTTTTACCCAATACCCAATGATGGGTTCTTGATCTCCCCTTCTTAGAGACTACTTAGAAAGGCTCACTTTTGTGAATGCGGACGTTTTACAACTCAGTAGTGTCTCTCTCAAGGACTTGAGCGCCATGGGCCTCTGTCTCCCAATCTCTGTGAAAGAACAGAATCCTAACTTCAATAATTGCCAGCCAGCAGACACAGTTCGCAGAGCTAGTCATTTCACTGACCAACCTCAGTAATGTTTCACTTCTCAGACTACTGAGATCCTGCTTTACTACCTCCCTCATTCTCCATTTAAAAGGCCAAATAACCTCTGTGCAAAAAGGAATGAAGCTCAGCTCCTTCCTCTGCTATCAATAGTTACTAAATAAAATCTGTTTTCATGGCTTTAATTAATGTCAGGCAGTGTTTATCTTTGACGCCTCCACATGGGAGTAGTGCCCTTTGATGGGAGTCAGCTTCATCCCCATGCAGATAATTGGAGTTTGGAGGGGTTCCAGAAGTTCCCCTTACCCCTCTCTTCTTTCAGGACTGCATGTAACCCAGGTGGTGAGGCTGAGGGATAGAAATGATGAAAACTGGCTGGGCGCAGTGGCTCATACCTGTAATCTCAGCACTTGGGGATGGCCAACATGGTGCAGCCCAGTCTCTGCTAAAAATAGAAAAATTAGCTGGGCGTGGTGGCATGTGCCTGTAGTCCCAGCTACCCAGGAGGCTGAGGCAAGAAAATTGCTTAAACCCAGGAGGCAGAGGTTGCAGTGAGCCAAGATGGCACCACTGCACTTTGAAGTGAGACTCTGTCAAATAAAAAAGGAAGAATGAAAAGAAAGAAAGAAGGAAAGAGAAAGGAAGGAAGGAAGGAAGGAAGGAAGGAAGGAAGGAAGAAAGAAGGAAGGAAGGAAGGAAGGAAGAAGGAAGGAAGGAAGGAAGGAAGGAAGGGAGGGAAAGAAAGAAGAGAAAAAAGAAAAGGAAATAAGTGAAATCTTCCACTGCATAGTCAAATTTCCTCTTCCAAATGACTTAAATTTCAGTAGTTAGGTATGTGTTTGAACAAATTAGCATGTATCTCCAACAAGGTAGAGTCCAGCTGTTAGTAATCAATGCCTTAACATAACTGTTTAATCTGCATATTTTCCTACACCTAGCAGAATCATACTGAAGGAAGAGAGGCTTTTATCAGAAATGGAGACAATAAAAAGGAAGAGAGATACTGACTTGGAAACCCAGGCACCAGAGGGGAAGTGGGGGCAGGGATAATTGAGTGGGGCAAGCAGAAATGTGGACAGCTAGAAAACAGATACAGGAGTCAGGTGGGGATGGAGGAAAAAGGAGCTGAGAGGTATAAAAGGTGGAAACATAAAAGGAATTGGAAGGTGACATAATTATTTTTTCCTTTTTTCACATGTTTTTTCTCTTGGCTCAGTCCTGCCCTTCACTTTCCTTCCAAAAAGCTCAAAGTAAAAGGTCTCTATAATGTACTTTCTTTACTCTGTACCCAGCCATACACACACACACACAGAGACACACACTCACACAGACACACACACACACACACACACACACACACACACACACACATGCTATTTGTTGTTTTAGTTTTTGTCTTCCAATTATTCTGGCCTCCCCAAAAAAATGTAAATCAAAGGAGGATGGCAATAAATCAGTCACTTAATATCTTTGTAACAAAGTTTATCCATGAGAGCTTTGGACTGAATTTATAACTCAACAAATGGTTATTAAATGAGTAGTGTGTACAAAATATTGTCTGTTTGCCAGGAAAACATTATATTACCCTCCTGGAGTCAGCATTCTAGTGAAAAAAGCACTCAATAAGTAAATTAATTACAATGTAACATAATGTATTATTTGACTGGGTTGTCAGGAAAGGCTTTGTTGGGAAGGGAATAGTTGAGTAGGGACATTAATGAAGAAGTAAGTAAGAAAAGAGAGCAAGGCACAGGGGAAAAGCATTCCAGCAAGAGAACCAGCAAGTGCAAATACGCTGGTATGGGAACATGTTAGTGTGCTTGGTCAAACGCAAGGAGTGTGCTATGGGAGATTTAAAGAAGCAACTCAGTGCTGTATCATGCAGGGCCAGGGAAGGACTTTTAGGCTATAAGGCCTATGGGAATGTATCTAATCATGATGAGAAATCACTGAGTATTTGAAAGCAGAGCACGACATATTTCTTATAAAATAATAATGAATATTTATATTGCATTTGTATGTGCCAATCCCCGTTCCAAGTATTTTACTTATGTAATCTAATTTAATTTAAAAACAACACTATAAGGTATATTATTGTCATTATTATTCCTATTTTTCAGAGAATGAAACAGTGAAAAAAAATTAAGTAATGATCATATTATGTTAACTTGAACACAGGTAGTCTGGCTTCAGATTGCTTGACCTTAATCACTAGTCTATAATGATTCTATTTTCATTACAGGGTCTCTGAAGCAAGGGGAATAGACTCCTTGGGTAAGAGTTTAGGCAGGGATACCAGTGAAGGGAGCGATGACAATGACTTGAACTATGGTGGTTGTGATGAAGAAGGGGAATAGTGTGGTTGGATTTGAGATGTGTTTTGAATGCAGCGGAAGTGGCAGGTTTGTGTATATAGTTTACATAAGGCAATGAGAGGCCGGGCGCGGTGGCTCACGCCTGTAATCCCAGCACTTTGGGAGGCCGAGGCGGGCGGATCACGAGGTCAAGAGATCGAGACCATCCTGGCCAACATGGTGAAACCCCGTCTCTACTAAAAATACAAAAAAATTAGCTGGGCGTGGTAGCGTGCGCCTGTGGTCTCAGCTACTCGGGAGGCTGAGGCAGGAGAATTGCTTGAACCCGGGAGGCGGAGGTTGCAGTGAGCCGAGGTCGTGCCACTGCACTCCAGCCTGGCGCCTGGTGACAGAGTGAGACTCTGTCTCAAAAAAAAAAAAAAAAACATAAGGCAATGAGAGAGAGTCATAACTCCAAATTTTTGAACTGAGCAAATGGGTTAAAGATGGGATTTCTTACAAAGCTCTGGTGTGGTGTGAGGTAGAAATAGAGTTTGATTTTGAACCTGTGAAGTTTGAGATGTATTTAAAACATCAAAGAAGGAGATATAAAGGAGGCAGTATGGCATACAGAGGTTGTGGTTTGGGCTGCAGATTTATATTTGCAAGTTATTATCATATTGATAGTTTAGAAAGCTGTGTGTCTGCCTGAGTTCCCTAGGTTAAGAATATAAACACTCCAAGGATTGAGCTCCAAGACATTGTAACCTTCGGAGATCATGAAGGGGTAGAGGATTCAATAAGAATCTGATAAGGAACAGCAGATAAAATCCACTATGAGTGAGTGTGAAAGAGCAACACATTAACTGTGCCTAATGCTGCTGATACACGTACAGTGAAGGCAGGGAACTGACCACTACATTTGGCAAAGTGAAGATTATTGTAGATGCTGACTATGGAGTGATAGAGACAAAAGTGTGAATGGATAGGGTTCAAGGGAACCACAAAATCCTGATGCCCCTTCTAGCTATAGTAAGATGATTAAAGATAACCTAAAAAAAAAGGTGGAGGGTAAAAGCAGGGAGAAGAAGAGAATAACACCTTTCCAAATACTTCAATCAATTGCAAAATATTTTATTATGCATCTTCTACACATCCAGCACAATTAGTCACTAACATCAATGAATTTGTAGCTTCATTTATTTGTGTAGGCAACTATTATTCATCACAGGTTTAGTATGTGATGAATATTTAATGGCTAGGACTTTAAGATGTCCTTTGCAGGGACATGGATGAACCTGGAAACCATCATTCTCAGCAAACTGACACAAGAGCAGAAAATCAAACACCGCATGTTCTCACTCATAGGCGGGTGTTGAACAATGAGAACACATGGACACAGGGAGGGAAGCACTACACACTGGGATCTGTTGGGGGGAAATAAGGGAGGTACAGCGGGGGGTGGGGAGTTGGGGAGAGATAGCATGGGGAGAAATGCCAGATACAGGTGAAGGGGAGGAAGGCAGCAAATCACACTGCCATGTATGTACCTATGCAACAATCTTGCACATGTACCCCAAAACCTAAAATGCAATAAAAAAAGAAAAAACAAAACAAAACAAAACAAACAAAATTTTTCTTAATTGTTAGAATAACTTTTTTTTTCATTTTTAATTACTATGACTACATAATAGGTGTACATATGCATGTGTGACGTGTGATGTTTTAGAACATGCATACAATGTGTAATATCACATCAGGGTAATGATTAACAGAGTATCCATCACCTCAATCATTTGTCATTTCTTTGAGGAATATTTCTGTTTCACTTTTTACTTATTTTGAAATACATAATTAATTATTGTCGACTGTAGTCACTCTGTTGTGCTATCCAATGCTAATTATTCATTCCAGCTAATTATAATTTTGCAACCATTAACCATCCCCCCTTCTCCACAATCCCCCTTCTCCGCTGCTCTTCCCAGCCTCTGGTAACCATCATTCTACTCTCTACCTCTCAGTTCAATTGTTTTAATTTTTAGCTCCCACATGTGAGTGAGAACATGCAATATTTGTCTTTCTGTGCTTGGTTTATTTCACTGAAAACAAATGTAAAAGGAAAAAGGCATGTTTATATTTCCATAATCCTAGCACATCACCATTTTTCACATTCCCTTCAATGGCTGTTCATCCCTCCACAACCTTTACTCAACCTTACTATTTTGTAAGCCTCCTTTGTAGTCATATTTTTATAATATGATAATTATGACAGCAACAATTTTATTGTATGAGTAGATAGCATTGGTTAACTAATCATTTTCATTTCCAACAATTTATATGATCTTCAAACCACAATATACTATGAATATTTGTCTATATGATTATTCATCTTAATGTTATTTTCATTGAGCTATGAGTACCCCTTCAATGTCCAGGACTACATCTGGTTGGATTCTGAATTACTAGCATGTTTGGTTTCTAGGTAGTACATGAGACTGTGTAGCGGCTAAGAGCATGAACGTCGAGTGTCTCTAGTCTCATTTTGCATTCTCCACTTGTAGGCTTGTAGCCTTAGTCAAGTTATTTAAATTCCTTTTATCTCCTTTATAAACTGGAGGTAACAATAGCACCCTCTAGGTTGTATTGAGGGTTATATGAGTTAATATATCCAAAGTCCTTATGATTGTGCCTTTTCATTTTGTAAGCACTGTGTAAATGCTTCAGTGTACTATATTTATAAAAAAGTCAGTGACCAGAGTATATTTAATGAATGAATAATAAATCGCAAAACGTTTTATTTTTTGCTTCGTACAGGTAACATTTTAAATTCTTTTGGATTATTTCCTCTTTGGTTCGGTAACAACGTTGTGAGCAGGTGCTGGTGCCAGGTATCCAGAGATAAATAATAATTTTGAGCAATTAATTTTCATAAGCAATATTAAGAAGCGATGTATCATGAACATTTTTTTTTTCTAGTTCACCCAGGCTGGAGCGCAGGAGCTGCAATCTCGGCCAACTGCAACCTCGGCCTCCTGCATTCAAGCGATTCTCCTGCCTCAGCCTCCCAAGTAGCTGGGACTACAGAGGCCTGCCACCACGCCCGGCTAATTTTTTGTATTTTTAGTAGAGACAGGGTTTCACTGTGTTAGCCAGAGTGGTGTCGATCTCATGACCTCATGATCCACCCGCCTCGGCCTCCCAAAGTGCTGGGATTACAGGTGTGAGCCGCTGCGCCCGGCCCATATCATGAACATTTCTATGGCTCCTAATTACACTGGTATTTCGCCTTGGGAACTGAAGCTCTGCCAGGGCAGGGGCAGTTTCTGAGTTTTGTACTGCTGTGCGTCTATAGCAGGACGGGTATTTGCTGGTTACCTTTCCTTCCCACTCACCAGGGCCCTTTTCTTCTTTCACGTCTTTTTTTTTTTTTTTTTTTTTTTNTTTTTTTTTTTTTTTTTTCTTTTCCTTAAATGCTTTCTCTAAATCTTGATTCTTGAATAACTAAATCAGTGAGATTCAGTTAGGTAACAGTAGGAAGGGGAGAAAAACAGATGTGACAAGCGAGGTATGTTCGAAGAGTCGTCCATGTTGGTTAGGGAGTTTCAGAAATGGGGACTAGACATGAAGGGCCTCGCCAGTCAGGAAAAATCATGACAGATTAGCAGCAGGAACACAGCAGAAGGTGCCTGAACAAGAGAGATGCCTTAATGAAAGCCTTTACAACGCTTCTCGGGGTGATATTCCAGACTACCATCTAGAGTGGCAGAAGGCAGCCGAAGGAAGGCTCTTGCGAAAACTTGGGGAAATGGAAATGAATGAAAGGGAAATACTTGTTTTGAGATCATTTCTTTCCATATAACCTATTAGTTATTTTATTTATTCACCATACATGTATTGAGCGCCTACTTTGTGCCAGGCACTGTGCTGGGCACTGGGTATATCACCCGTGGACAATGTCGATTCCGTCTGGCTTTCATGTCCTGTTGCTTGCTCTTAGGACTGTCAGTTCAAGACGGCAAGAGCGCAGGACTGCGGCGATGGCATCCACATCCTGTCGCGCTCTGTGTCGGCGCACGGTGGTGGCGAAAATCGTGTAGTCTGAATGGATTTCAGGCCTTGCAGCATGAGTGCTACATACGTCGAGACAGGAAGAAAGGGCAGGGTGGCACGGGTCTCCACGGAGAGGGCACGAGCTTGCCTGAGCGCAAGCATGCGCCTGTGTGTGTGGGGAGGGCCCCGCTTCCCACGGCGCCTGGCGGCGTGCCCAGCTGCGCCGCAGGACCGACCCTTTCCTTCCCCAGCGCGCTCAGGCCCGCGTCCGCGGCGGCAGGAGCCGGAGGAGCCGAGCGCAGCCTGGCGTCCGTCCCCAGGCGGGCCCCGCGCCGCTCCTCCTCGCGGCGGGCGGGACTGTGCGGGGCGCCGCCCCGCGGCCGCAGCTCCGGGAAGCCCAGGGCGCTGGGCGGGGATCGTGAGCCCGGGCGGCGGGTGGAGCCTGAGCCGCGCCGCCGTGGCCAATCGCGCTGCTCCGGGGGAGGAGCCCCAAAGGGGGAAAAGAAAGTGCGGCGGAAAGTAAGAGGCTCACTGGGGAAGACCGCCGGGATCCAGGTCTCCGGGGTCCGCTCCGGCCGGAGGCGCGGAAAGAAGCGGCGCCCGGCGACACTGCGCCCAGCCCCGCTGCCTGCGCTGCGCCCGCTCAGCCTCCCAGGAAAGGTGAGTCTCGCGCCGCCGTCAGGGCGCAGAAGTCACCGAGCCGCAGAATCTCGGGGTGGATGGGTTCTTAGAGATCGTATCGTGAAACCCTCCTACTTTACACAAGGGAACACTGAGGCACAGAACGAGGCAGCGGCTGGGATAGGTCGCACTGCTAGTTGGGACTGGAGCCTGGATTCGAACCCAAACGTTCAGAGACCCATCTTTGCTTTGCAGGGCTTTAAGTAACGCAGCTGTGGGACGTCCGCTAGTTGCTGCCCCCATGCTCAGCCCTCTGAGGGATATACCCCTGTTTTCCTTTTCACTTCACCGCCCCCTCCTTGCTACCACTCCCCCACCCCCACCCCCATCTCCGCCTTGGTTTCTCCAGACGCTGCTGTAAGCGCTGGGGATAGAAGGAAGCAGTGTGTCCCAGCATGCCCACTAGGTATCACGCCGCTGTCAGCCCAGAGCTGTGACAGCCTGGGAAAATGCTGCTTGCCGCTTCACTCCCTCTTCCCCTGACCTGCTTTCTCAGAAAGATGCCCCTGCCCAGGTGTCAGACCAGCTCTGGAGGAGCAAGGGGACAGGGGAGGGAGGCCGGGGCGCCAGTGACCTCCTGTGGTACTGTTTCTTCCCAGCCCCGGAGGAAGCAGAGCTAGTGGCCCTGTGGGAGGCAGGGTCTCTTCATTCGGGAAGAGCTGACTAGAGCCCCTTCCCTCTTCTAAATACTGGGAAGGGGGCAAGGAAGCTGAGTTAAAGAAAAAAAAAATCACAAACATAAAAGCAAACTTCTGCTGTTTCCTTTAAGAGCTAGTCCCAGCCTGTCTTCCCTCCACCTTCTGGTTGTGAAATTGCGAACCAGGGCGCCACGCGAAGCATTTTGCTGCTCTGCTGTACAGATCCCTGGTTTAGCGACTGGATGAGAAAGAGGACTTACCTGGGGTTTTGACTCCAGCTCTGTCATGTGTTAGCTGTGTCAACTTGGGCAAGTTATCCCGCCTTTCTGATACTGGGTTTTTGTTTTCTTTTTTCTTTTTTTTTAAATTCCAGCCGCGAAATGGAGATTTATAATGGTCACAATGAGCCCTTTGGGTAGTTGGGAGGATGAAATGGGACCATTCAACTAGCTTGTTTAGCACAGTGCCTGGCCTGGCACCTGGTTGGTTCAAAACTCATAGCAACTATTGTAAATATTGTCACATAGTAACCTTGCAGACAGTGGGTTTTCAGAAAGGTGATTTCATACTACCTTAGAGAGACATTTAAAAAAAAAAATCTGTAAATGTGGTGATTTTCTTCTTTTGAGTTTGAGCAGCTCTTGTATAATAAGAATTTTCTAAATGTTGTCCATGTGTGATTTGGATCATGGATGCTTAGCTCGAAATGTAAAATTGATGTTTCTCAGTGATGTGAATTTCCTACTAGTTTTTAGGTCAAACCTCAGGCCTGTGAACTGCCCTGATCTAAGACGTCCTTTATTGACAAAGGGGGTCTTGAAATGGATAAGAGGCAGAAAGACAAGAGGAGAAAGTTGGAAGTTGCAGCTATGTTACAGATTGTTCTAAGCCCTCTATCCCTGCTTTCTTAGGTCAGTCAAACAACCTTACATTTTTTCATCTAGTATCAGAAAACAACAACATTCTTATATATTTCTTTTGGATTGTACAGAGATGCTGCTAAATTCAGACCCTTCTGGACACAAACTTGTCTTATTTAAACATGAACACACAGATATTCACATGTCTTCCTGTATTATTGGTATTTTAAAATTAAAATTAAATGGATTCCCTCCTATACTCATACCTTAATTATGACAATTGATTTTATTCTGATGCACTTCATACAATTATTTACTGCTATCTACTGGTTTTGCCATAAGTCCTTAAATTGAGTGTCCAGCATTTGTATTTGGCTGCCTCCTTCACAGACCATAGCATTTGTATGTAGTATTGATAAGTGCTTGAGAGCAGGGTGTGATATATCTTGATGGAGGATAAGAGCCCAGTGGTGCCCACTTAGGTACCTCCTGCACCAAGCATTTGTAAAGGATGGGATCACCTGCTTCCATCGACTTGTTCCGTGTACATGCATTATGATGAGCTGGCTGGGATACATCTGAATGTGTGCCTGAGAGACAGGGGCCATGTGGCAGAAAAGGAAAATGTTCAAAATAAGGTCAGATCATGAGGGTGGAAGAGAGATTAAAGCTTAATTCCCTTGTTCTGGTTCTTCAAAGAAAGATCAGTCAATTATACCTTTTATTTTTACACAGATTGTTACTGTTACTAAAACCATATATATGTGTAGAAGTTTAGAATTTCCAAAGTGCATTTTAGTTTATTCCTTGTTATTCACAATAGCTCTGGAAGGACATGACAGGAAAATTGATAGAGGAAGGAGTCCATGTTTTGTGGTCAGACCTACTTGATTTCAAATTCCAGTTATCATGCCTGAGTAGTTGGGTAATATTCAGCAATTTATTCCATCATTTAAAGTTTCTGTTTTATCCAGTTCTAAAATAAAAAAAAATGCTTATCTTAAAAATCTGTATAAAGAATAAATTCAGTAGAATAATGTCAAGTACAGGTAGTGTATAGGTGCTCATTAAATGATAACTCTTCTTAGCTAATCTCAACTTATTGAGAACATAACTGGAATGAGACTCAGCTAAATGAAAAGTTGCTAGAGGTCACATGTTAGTATATTTCAACTCTGGGAATACAGTTCACACCTTTTCATGTCTAGTTTAGGGCATTTCTGGTCACACTCTGTTTCCTTGCCAATGAGATATTTAACAATTTACTTCAGTTATTAGGTTGGACTTTTTGGTTGGTTACTTCAGGATATCCTTTTTGTTGAAAAGTGGGCATTTCCTTGCTGAGGGAACAATCCTTAAGCACAGTTCTGTAGAGTTTAGTGGGGCCAACTGCCACAAGAGGGAATTGAAAGCAATGGTCTCTAAGAAAACCTTCCTACTCTCCTGTGTTTGATATATACAGCTTTGATTCCTAAGAGAAAGGGTACTAACTAAGAAGATATAAAGTACAGAGTTATGTCACTCTTTTCTTCCTGTTGTGAGTGGTTTCTTCCCTCTGCCATCCTCATGATAGTTCAAAGGCTGGGAAGAAGCTTGAGCAACAAATGTCATGCATGTCCATCGCATTATTCAACTTTCTTGGACAATTTTGTGAGTACTAAGGTAGACAGAACAGTGTGCAAAGGAGGCATTTGCAGAAAGAGACCACTGCTTAATGCTGGTGCTGATCACTTGTCTGGAGTTTCAGTCCTTGCGGAAAGTGATGGTTGCAGGCCTATGTAGGAAGATGAAAGGATCTGTTTCTGGTCCACGCAGTGGGGCTATTCATCTATGGAGGCTCCTCATAGGCCATTAGATCCCTTTTAATTGTAGCAAGCACACAGGCTTGCAAATGCAGTTGTAGAAGAAATGTTTTGCTCCTTGCTTTTGGGATTTTGGAGCATATGTTTGCTTTTGCCCAAAGGTAAGTAGTTAGTATCATCTTACCTGGCACAGTTAGGAAAGCAGAATGTGGCTAGACGATATCAGAGGAAGTAGAAAAAAAAAAAACTAAGATTATCTCCAGCCTATACACAGCTTCATTTGTTGCTCAACTTCATTAGGCTTTTGCTGGTGACACAGATGTAGGATCTGGTGAGTCACTGTTGCCTTGCCCATGAAATATTAAAGAGAGCCACCTACTGTGCTCTTTGCCCATTTTGGAAATGGTTCTGTATAGAAAAAATAATGAAACACTGAAGAACAGGAAGGTTACAGAACATTTGGCATGTGATATTCTGAGGGATGAATTCAGGTTAGCCACTCATTTGATGCTTCGTTTTTTGTTATTTTTATTTATTCATTTAGAAACTGAGAATGCATGATTTACAGAGATAGGGTTGTTAGGAGACATCCCTTTAGTCCACCTTCATTCTAACTATCTCTGGCAGCTGTGGTAGTGTGGATCTCAAGAGTCTGACTGAAATCTGAGGCAAGTTATTCTGTAGGGATGATCTTTTGGCTCCACAGCTAGGAAATAGGAACACTGATGCCTCCTTAGAAGCTTAAGTCCCTATTTATTTCAAAACCTTATTCATAGAAAGCATTTAATAAACACTGATTCTGTCTTCTGCCAACAACTCCTTCAATGTATTTGTCTGTTAAATGATGATCGTCAAAATTTAACAGCCAAATTTACTAGTCTCCATCGTTATTTGTGCAGAATGTCTTAAATATATCATCTCATTCAATCTTCACAATAATCCCGTGTGTTTTTTTTAAGGAAACCGAGGCTCATAGAGTTATATAGCATGGCCTATGTGTTAGTCTGTTTTCATGCTGCTGATAAAGACATACCCAAGACCGGGCCATTTGCAAAAGAAAGAGGTTCATTGGACTTACAGTTCCACATGGATGGGGAGGCCTGACAATCATGATGGAAGGCAAGGAGGAGCAGGCCTTGTCTTACATGGATGGCAGCAGGCAAAAATGAGAGCTTGTACAGAGAAACTCTCCTGTTTAAAACCATTCAATATTGTGAGGCCCATTCACTATCACGAGAACAGCATGGGGCAGACCTGCTGCCATGATTCAGTCATCTCCCCCTGGGTTCCTCCCACAACATGTGGGAATTATGGAAGCTACAAGATGAGATTTGGGTGGGGACATAGAGCCAAACCATATCAGCCTATGTAACAGCACAAAGCAAGAAATGATGCTGAGACTCATCTATGTATTTTATTTTAGAGCTAGGAAGAATTTCCAACAGTTCCACCTCTGGACTAGAACGGAGGACTTAGACTAAGACAAATGACCTACCCAGTCATCATCCTACATCCTCATCCTGGTATTATTTTGCCTGTGACTGAGAAATGTCTTTATCTTTGGACCTAAAATGTGGGAGAGCTGAACTAGATGATCTCTAAATTTCTTCTGCTCTAATGCATTGTGTGTCTTTAAGATTCCTTTCAACTTTGAGATTCTGTAATCACATCTATTTGCAAAAGTTAAAGCTAAAATGGGGAAAAGGGAGTAAAAAGAAAATACCCTTATTGTTTTATGCCCTGGAGATGTGTTTTTCTGAACAAAGAAGGGTAAGAGAAGTCAGCATTTCATCAGCACATGTACTTTTGTCATTCATTTAAATACAAGAATAACTCTCAGATATGTATTCTTATATCCCTGTTACAGATGAAAGAACTGAAGCTCAGATAGACTTGCAGACGTGCCCAGGGTTATCCAATTAGTGATGACTGGAACCTGTGTGTGCCTGAATGCAAAGCTTTTTGGTCCACTACAGCGTATTTACTAGACACCACACCATGAAATCTGGAAACTTATATAACCAGATTTGTAAATGACCCTCTCTGTATCCTCACACTACACTATCTTAGCTTCTGTCTCTTCTCCTCTTCTTCTACTCTTTCCTTTCCAAACATGCTGCTCAAATCCTTTCTTGATTCTCTCCAGCTCACAAAACCCCTTTAAATGCATATAACATCTTCTATCTCTATTGTGATTTTTTTTTTTTAACTGTGGCCCAGTAATTTGTAATTTGCAGCTTTATTTTTGTTCATCTCCATTGGGCACAGGGCAGAATAAACTATGTCATCAGCTGAGAGACTTACAAACTTGTCCCTATCTATCTATCTATCTATCTATCTATCTATCTGAATTGTGCATCGATCATCTTTCTATCTAGCTCTATTTATTAGTGAAGTTAAAGAAAGATAAAACATATTAAGCCCCTAGCTCTTAATAGTTGGCTCCTAGAAGGCACTTGGCAAATATTCATTCCTCCCTCTCTTTCAGCACTGCTGTTTACCCAAATCATTACTCATTTAATGAGTTTCAGATGGAGAGGGGGAGTATATTGAGTAGATGCCCCAGCTGGTCTAAAAGAATGTGCCACAGTTTGGCAAACAATTGGGATGGCAAAGGATAGGAAATGAATGTGATATTTACCTTCCAATATCAGCTGAGGAGATGGTTTATTCTGCCCTATGCCTAGCACAGTGACTCATATGTAAGAAGTGCAAAATTGAGTGGATGATGGGTTCATATTGTGTCAGTAGGCCCAAAATGGACCTTCTGGATTTCTCATGCTTTATCAATAATATTAGTTATGTCAATGTTTGCCTCTACAGATTAATAAAGCAGTTTTAATTTCCTTTAATTTTGTAGTCACAAAATCAGATAATGATAAGGAGCCATAGGCTGTAAGAAGGTTAGACATTACTGGCTCAATGATGGGAAAACCCATTTCTATCCCAATAATAAAGGGAGTTTTGCAGAAAACACAGTGAAGGATGATGCTGAAGTGCATGTTTGCATTTATTGACAGCAAGAGGAGTGTAAAGTGTCATAAATTGTCAGAGAGAATGTAGGAAGTTTCCGTTGAAGTGGGCAGCCGCAGCAAGTCTCAATCTGAAGATTTCTAAAAGCATTGAAGAATTTACATCAGTTCAACTATTATTTAATATAATTGGCATTGGTTGAACATATGAACAGGTAACCTTTTATGTCTAGTTTATATCCACCAGATGCTTGTGATTTCTACCCTTCTGGCACAAAAGTCCTCATAATTACACGGGCTTCCTCCTCTGCCAATCAATGCTAATGGCAACAGAAATGAGAAGCAGTCATTTTATAAGCTCTGATGTCTGGAAATGTTCCTTTCATAGATAGCACAGTTTCTTACGCCAGTATGGTTAGATGCTACCACAGCTTAAAATTGTGTTTCCATAATATAGTGGACTTTGACCTCTAACTGATGTGCCTGGGTTTGACTTTAGCCAAATTATTTGATCTGTCTTTGCCTTATTTTTATGATCTGTAAAATGGGAATAATGAACCCATTTTGTCAGGCTTTCGGTGTCAGTCAAATGCCATGACATTTATTAAGAGCCTTGTCCATAGGGATTTTATCCTCTATTACAATTAACAATAGCAATGAAAATGATTTCATTGTGTGCCCAAATGGAACTAAGTTAGGAAAAGAAAGGCCCAGGTTGAAATAATAACAGTTTTTATTTGTTTTTATATAACTTTACGTCCTCAAAATGCTTGTTATTTTATATACAAATATATACACATATAACATTTTTTTTTACAGTAATTCTGAGGTAGTCAGGGCAAGTGTTGCTAACGTTTTTACATCCTGAGTCTCAAAGGGGCTACATATTTGCTACAGCCAAGCAGCTAATAGTGGAGCTAGGACCTGAACCCTAGTTTTCTAACTCCAATGTTATGTGTTTTGTTTTGTTTTGTTTTTCCTCAGTCATCAGCCCTGGTCCTGATTAGTGGCTTTTCCTTCTCTAGACTCCTTGTTTTCACCCCAAAAATGAGGAATTTGAAAAATGTGCTGTCTGAATTAGAATGTTTTATAAAGCAGTGACTGTAGAACAGTGTCTTAGGAGGTATCTCATTGGCCTCAGTGAGAATTACAACTGAGTACTGCACTGGGAGTCAGATCCATAAAGACAGGGTATGTCATTTTTTTTTTTTTTTTTTTTTAAGGCGGGGTTTCACCATGTTGGTCGGGCTGGTCTTGAACTCCCGACCTCAGGTGATCCGCCTGCCTTGGCCTCTGAAGTGCTTGGATTACAGGCGTGAGCCACCGTGCCTGGCCAGGACAGCTTATGTCCTTAGGGATGCCATTCTGCCACATTCCTCTGACCTGCAGACCATTCTCTATCTGCCTCATTCCCTTCAGAATCCAGGTTTGGGGTTGGGTAGAAAAAGTAGATGAATGGGTTAGGCACATGGGCATTTAATATTTGAGAAATGAAAATGGATTCTTTCTTAAAAAAAAAAAAAAAAGCAAGCTCTGTATTGTCATTAATCTCCATAATCTTCTACAACAAAATAAAGGATAAAATATTTTTGTTTAATTTGAATTCTAGCATTATGAGTATATATTTTTTGCTTTCTTCTTTGGAGCTTTTAGTGCCCACAGAAGAAGCTTGACTCTCCTTAAAATACGAGTTCTTTCTGTTTATAGAAATGATGGAGATTTGAGAGTGGTAATACACACTAAATAGCACTTTTCTGGAAGATTGTACTTCAGTTTCCCAATTGCATAGTGAGACAGTGGTGGTGGCAGCAGATTGAATGGATAGAGAGGATAGTAAGAAGTAGGCTGGCTTCGGAAGCAGGGCTGGGTTTGAATTCTAGAGACTGCATGCTTAGCCTTTCCAGACTTTGTTTTCTCATCTATAAAAGTCTATAAACATGCCCTGCCCTTCCCTCCCTCCCTCCCTCCCTTCATTCCTTCCTTCCTTCCATGTATGTATGTATGTATGTATGTATCTATGTATGTATCTATCTATTATCTTTCTATCTCTATTTGATAGTAAGGTTAAAGTAAGATAAAATATATTAAGCCCCTAACTCTTAATAGCTGGCACCTGGAAGGCACTCAGTAACTATTCATTCCTTTCTCATAATTCAGCACTGCTGTTTACCCAAAGCCTCACTCATTTGATGAATCTCAGATAGTGAGGAGAAGTATATCAAGTACAGTAGATGCCTCAGGTAGCCTAAGAGAATGTGCCACAATTTGGCAAACAATTGGGATGGCAAATGATAGAAAACGAATGTAATATTTACCTTAAAATATTGCAGAATCTTTCATGCATAGGAGGAATTAGACCAGTGATAAATTGTAGTGCATGGATCTTCTACATCAGAATCATGTGGATAGCTTCTGAAATGAGTGAATATCTAGGGTTTCTGCACTGAAGTCCAAGAATCATTGGATTAGAATTTTCAATACCAAGAGGCAGGATATTGTAGGGATTTGATTTGGATTCAAATTCTGCTCCATCTGTGTGAACCTAAGAAAGTTATTTAACTTTTCTATGTTACTCATTGGGTTGTGGGAAGAAGTAACTAATTTAATACATATGAAGTGCCTAAAACACAATTTTAGTTAAGTATATAAGCCAGTCTTTGAAATACCTTGTATGACTTTAACTTAAATTTTATTTACTCTCTGACCAAATGTCCTAGATAACTATATGACTAAGTCTTTCATTTTCTTGAAGTCTTTTTTCAATATATTCTCAGGGAAGGCTACTTGGGTTGCTTGACTTTGCAAGGGTTGGTGTAGGAGAAGCAGGAGTAGGGCTGCTTGCTCTCAGAAATCCTGATCTCTCTTACTCTACTTTATTTTTCCTTTATTCTGTGGCATTGGTACCATATAAGATTACACTTACTATTTTATTATTTTGTTTAGTCTATTTTTAAAATTTAACTTTTAAGTTCAGGAGTACATATGCAGGTTTGTTACATAGGTAAATGTGTGTTGTGGGGGTTTGTTGTACAGATTATTTCATTGCCCAGGTATTAAGCCTAGTACCCATTAGTAATTTTTCCTGATCCTCTCCCTCCTCCCACCTCCTACCCTCCAGTGGGCCCCAGTGTGTGTTGTTTTTCTTTATGTTTTCTTGTGTTCTCATTTAGCTCCCAATTCTAAGTGAGAACATGCAGGATTAGGTTTTCTTTTTCTGTGTTAGTTTGCTAAGGATAATTGTCTCCGGCTCTATCCATGTTCCTGTAAAGGACATGATCTCATTCCTTTTTATGGCTGCTTAGTATTCCATGGTGTATATGTACCACATTTTCTTTATCCAGTCTACCATTGATGGGCATTTAGGTTGATTCCATGTCTTTGCTATTGTGAATATTGCTGCAGTGACCATATCCATGTGTGTGTCTTTGTAATAGAATAATTTATATACCTTTGGGTGTATACCCAGTAACGAGATTGCTGGGGTGAGTGGTATTTTTCCTTTTAGGTCTTTGAGGAATTGCCACGCTGTCTTCCACAATGGTTGAACTAATTTGCACTCCCACCAACAGTGTATAGTGTTCCTTTTTTCTCTTTAACCTTGCCAGCATCTGTTATTTTTTGACTTTTTAATAGTAGCCCTGGATTTCTCTAATAATCAGTGATGTTGGGCTTCTTTTCATATGCTTGCTGGTTTCATGTATGTCTTTTGAAAAGTGTCTGTTCATGTCCTTTACTCATTTTTTAAATAGGGTTGTTTTCTTTCTCGTAAATTAGTTTAAGTTCCGTCTAGATGCTGGATATTAGACCTTTGTCAGATGCATAGTTTGCAAAATTTTTCTCACAAAGCAAAGGTTTTCTGTTTGCTCTGCTGATCATTTCTTTTGTTGTGTACAAGCTCTTTAATTAGATCCCATTTGTCAATATTTGCTTTTGTTGCAACTGTTTTTGTTGTCTTCATCATGAAAAATCTTTGCCCATTCCTATGTCCAGAACGGCATTGCCTAGGTTATTTTCCAGGGTTTTTGTAGTTTGGGGTTTTGCATTTAAGTCTTTAATCCATCTTGAGTTAATTTTTATATAAGGTGTAAGGAGGGGGTTCAATTTCAGTCTTCTTTATATGGCTAGCCAGTTACCTCAGCATTATTTATTGAATAGGGAATCGTTTTCTCATTTCTTATTTTTCATTTCCCCTCTAATATGCTGTAATGTCCACGAGGACAGGGACATTTTATTTGCTTATTGCTGTATCCCAGGTGCCTAGAATAGTTTCTAGCAAATAGCAAATGGCCAATAATAAATCAAAGATAAATAAATAAATGTACAGATAAATATTAGTGTGATTATTTGTCTCCAAGAAGTAGAGATAGAACTGAATAAGACAGTAAATTATACATGTAATATTGAAATTAAATTTGACATAAATATATGCACATATACACACATACATATACACACTTACATACATATACATATGTATATAGAAGTGTATGTGTGTATATTTGGAATGCTTATTATATATTTAAATATTTAAATAATAATTTATATCTATATATATGTATGCATGTGTACATGTATATATGTATATGTAAAAATAAATATAAGTATTTATTTATCTATATAGTTAGGAGTTTTTCAAAGCTACCTGAGGAAGCAGAGATGTTGAAGTGTTTACTTGTTAGGTTGCTATAGTGATAGGGAGAAAGACAAAAATATATACATTTGAGTAAAGAGGCAGCAGACAGATGAAATACAAGTGATTTCAGGATAAGAAATGAAAGGCTAGGATTAAAACAGCAACCAACATTGGAGGGATGCAGAAGAGGAACCGTTTTTATGTAGAGTAGTCAGAGAAGCGATCTCCAAGAAAGTGACATTTGAACTAAGGCAAAAGCCTGAGAAGGAGCCAAGATAGGCCTGAGGTCGTCATTGAGGGTGGTGGGTCAGGCAAGAGGGAGAGAAGAGCTGAAAATAAGGTTCTAAGATGGGGGTGGCTAGGTCAGACTTGTCTTGCAGGCCATGGTGAGGAGTTTGGATTTTATGCAAAGCGTAGCAGGGAGTCACTGAAAAGACAGAAGCAGGATGATGACCAGGTCAAACGTATTTAGAACCTTGAACAGAGAGGAAGGAAAATAGAACTTATTTAATAAGATGAGAAGATCAACTGCTCTGATTTCATCATGTAGACTGTTACGAACAGATGAGAAAGACAGTTTGATTTCACCGATGTTTCATTCATATCCTGTCATTCCCGTTAGAATGTTTCAAAGGCGAAAGCGAAAACCCAGCTAAAATGGGGAAAACCTAGGTATGTATATGTGACTTTGCTTTTTCTCAAATGATACCATTCTTATTTCCAAATGCATTAAGTAATGGATGGAAATGTATGCGCTATTGCTCAATTCAATTCAGCTGGAAAATTTACTGTTCTTGTAGGTGTTTTATGTAATCAATTCCCTGAAACATTGAACCTAGAGCTATTTCCTTATGAAACCTCAGCTACCAGTTTCTGAAATCTGCTGTAATGAAGAGTAAGCATGTGAAAGGCAAATTTAATTCCATACATGATCAATGTCTTCTTTCTGACTTTACAATTTAAATGGTACCTAACTCTTCAAGAAGTAGCTTACAGGTCATCTCTTCTATGATGTGTTTACTGGGCACAAGCACATATAATCTCATGCATACCTCTTCACAATATGAGTTTAAAATAGCTTGATAACATATGCCAGACTCTATTTCAAATTTTCTATAAATAATTTCTTTTTGAAATCTCAGAATTACTGTATGTGGCTGATGAAGTTATCATCATCATTTTACACAAGACAAAACTGAGACCTGGAGTCACAGAGTTGATCAGTGGTAGAGTCAATATTGGAACTTGAACAAGCTTAATCATTACATTATTCTGCTCTTTGATTGTAAATAGTAAACCTGCAAATTTATTCACCTCTATGTGTCCCACTTACTTTGTGGTACCTTATATGAAGGAATAGTTCAATAAGTGTATTGAATCAGTGAATTAATCCATGACCTGTTCTTTCAAGTTGTATCATTTCATTAGCAAATGGTGATACAAACCTGGGTTTTAGACCAAGACAACCTAGGTAGGCAGAAGGTACTCACTACCTCTGTGATACGGTAAAATTACTAACATTTCTAAACCTGTTTCTTCATCTGTGTTGTTGGCACGAACGTAGGGCTGTTGTGAGGATTAAATGAAATATGCATGTAAAGCACTTAGCACAGTGCCTGGAGCATAATTAGTTCTAAGTCTATCTGAACTGTGTTTATTATTTTTTGAACTAAAATAGCCTCCCCAACATGATTACAATTACGTACCAGGCTGTTTTTTAAGTTGTGCTTGTTTTATTAACTTTCCTTTAAAAATCAAAACCAAAGAGCCAATCATATAATCAGTGATGTTAATTTTCTTCCAGGGCTCATTCTGGCACCCTGTCCTCAGCGGAATATGCAGTGTGGGTTCTGAAAGGCCCTCCTATAGGAAGGAAGGCCAATTCAGGGGAACAACATGAGAGCAAAAGGCGCTGTGTGACCATCCTGTCTTTCACCTCCAAACATCTGACGTAGCTACCGGCAGCACTTCCAACCTTGCAGTCTATCTCCCCAGCCTGGATCTACCTTGCTGGAAAGTTATTTTATATTCCAGTGATGGTCCCAGAGCATTTTGGGTAACAAGGGAAAAACAGCAGAAGACTAAAATTTTGCCCAGATAACACATAATGAGGTTAATTTACAGAACTTGCCAGAGGTTTAGGACCTAATATCGATCCTGTACCTCTTGTGTGCCAGCAGCTGTGCTGAGTGTGTTAGTTTTATTATCTCATTCAATCCTTACTGCAGCCATATACAAATTTAAATTTTAGTTGTAAACCAAATTCACAACTAAAAAATAAAAATAAAAAGTGACATGCTTGCCTCCATGTGTTTTTGGCAGGGCTGTGGTGAGAAAATCAAATACTTCTTGTGTTTTGCCACATTCTTCTTTGAAAGCAAATTTTGCAGGGTTACAACACCTTCAGAGTCTCCAGGGACCTCCCCTGCAGTGAAGACATGTTTGGCAGATAAATGAGGCAAAGGTTGTATGTGGAAGGCAGGAAGCTTCATTCCAGTTGACAGTTTACTTTGACCTGGAAGAAGCTAGTAACAATGAGCTGAGTTCTATTTTGTGGATTACAATTGTGTGTTTCTTTGTAGAAAACCAGTATGGTGCTTATGGGCAATTTTATTTTTTTCGTTCTTGTTATGGGATGTTTAAAAGGTATAACTTTTATCCTTCTACATTTCCCAAGTAAAGTTGAGATGTTTCAATATTCCTGACACAATTTGATAAATTATTTTAAGAAAAGGTGTACACACACACACACGCACATGTGCATGCATACACATACACACAAGAATGGTGTCTGATTCATAATTGGCACTCACTATATATTTGCGGAATGAATGCATGAGAAAATAAATGCATCTCCTATTTCATCTTTCTCTCTCTGAGAATGAGAGGTGCTGCAGGATTTTTTTCGTGGCAAGTTTCAAAATATACCTTTCTTTTTAAATTTTTGCTTTAAGAATAATTTCAGAAGGAGATTATTCTAAAATATGGAGCATTACTTAATCTTATTTATGCAGGACAGTTAATTGGAGTGTGCCATAATTCCACTGGAATTTATTGAGGTGAGATCATTTACTTGTATACTAAATGGTCCCAGACTGATAAACTGTTAAATTTGTGTAGTCTGATTTTCATAAATTTGCTGGCCTTTCTTTCTCTTATTGTCTGCTAGCTCTTGTTGCTTTTGGCACATCTGGCTCTCCATTCCCCATGCAATTAACAGTTTCTACTTTACTGTAGCCCAGGGAGCTAGGTAATAAATTTGTTGGACCATGCATATGGTAAGAATACACAGCATTGGGCCAGCTGTGGTGGCTCACACCTGTAATCCCAGCACTTTGGGAGGCTGAAGAGGGTGGATCACCTGAGGTCAGGAGTTTGAGAACAACCTGGCTAACATAATGAAATCCCATCTCTACTAAAAATACAAAAATTAGCTGGGCTTGATGGTGGGCGCCTGTAATCCCAGTTACTCAGGAAGCTGAGGCAGGAGTATTTCTTGAACTTGGGAGGCGGAGGTTTCAGTGAGCCGAGATCGTGCCACTGCACTCCAGCCTGGGTGACAAGAGCGAAACTCCATCTCAAAACAGAACGAGAAAAAAAGAATACACAGCATTGAATGTGGACTAGAGAGACTCTTTTCCAAGGTAAGGAAATGAAAAGTTATGGCCATTGTAGAAACAGTCTTCTTAGAAGTGAGTTGATACCACACATAGTTACACTGGGCTTCAGTTGCTTGTGTTAATAAAAAGGGAGTATTGATTGGGATAATTCACTTACTCTTTTGGACAATAAGCATTTTCTGAGAAACTTCTGAAGGCAAGAGACTGGTGAGATATAGAGAATTAAAAAAGCAAGTACACAAACCCAACTGAAAGATAAAACATACACAGGGTTTTATAATACAATTTATGCAGTATTTCAAATAGTATAAAAATATATAACGTATCTTGAAAAGACGTATGATATAATAAAACATTTGGTGTTTAAAAGGAAAGACAATTCTGTAAATCAGGAAAGGCTTTATAAGGAAGTTGTATTTAAAGTAAATCTTGAAGTGAACAGGTTGGACATAGAAAGATGGGTAAGGAGAAGTGGTAAGTGAATTATGGTCTGACCAGGGGTGAGTAAATGATATGGATTGTGAGACTTATCAGAGAGAGCTACAATTGTTGGAGAAACTGGGCAACTGAAGGCCTAGGACAGGATATTTGGGAGATCAGAGAACAGTTATGACCAGAAATCCTGAGAAGGCCCTGGGTAGGAGGGCTGTTGAAGGCTGTTGCTTCTGCCTGTCAGACAGTCAGAAAGGAAAGCTGGATGTGAGGTGGAAGAGGACAGATTGGAGCCCATGAGTCCCTAGTCTGATGATACAGGTGTTCTGCAGAAGAGACTGGTGTTCTTAGCCATGGAATTTCACATCTGCCTGGCCTCAGACTTGGAGAAGTTTAAAGGGAAGATCTGGCAGGAACTGAAAGAGTGGTGGACATGGCTGCTCCCCATCTAGGAGGTGAATCAGTGATCAGCAACATGTGTGAAGTGTAGTAGTACCTAGAGGTCTAGACAGACCCTCTGAATGAACTTCTCTATGGGCAACCCTAACTTGGAATTACAGAGAGAGTAAGGAATTCTAGGAAACATAATTCCAATTTAACTATGTTGGCACAGTTAAGAAATAGAAATGACTTTTGTCTTAGAGAAAGGGAAGGTCATGAAAACATAAAATGAAAAGGGAAAACAGGCACCTTCCCTGGAGAGTCCAGTTTGACCAGGATCTGATGAGTGAATACTAGGATCACTGAATGCAAGCAGGCACTGTTTTTTAGGGACCTTAAATGCTCTGTTAAGAAATTCATACTTAATCCTATAAGATATGGAGACACTGAATATTCTTGAGTAAGGGAGGGACAGTATTAGATCTGTATTTTAGACAGATCTGGCATTGGGTGTCAAAGTATTGGAACTTAGAGAGGGAATAAGAGGGGCAAGTGATAAGGATTCTATTATAATAATCAAGGCAGGAAATGTACATTCCCAGAGCTTTCTTCTGTTCTCAATTAATGAGGTGACCCAGAGTAATCATAAGATGTTCAGAACCATTCTGGGAATTAAAAATGCTAGTGTACATTGCAAGCCAAAGTGATTTCACCTTTGGCTACTACTGTCACCTCTAATGCCCTTATGGCATGCCTAGATAACTCTTCTTTAAAATTCCCTGGTAAGTTTGCCTCTAGTAGATGAAGAACAAAGAGAAGTGTATGTGCAATTAGAACATCAGCTTAAACGAAATTGGCTTATGCAATCATGTCAGTATCATTTTGAGAGAAGAAGAGATCCTATAAAAGCAAGTACTTATTTTACGTAGTAAATTAAGACTTTGGGGATTTACTGAGTGGTAGCAACAGCATTCCCTTATGTTTGTCCAAGTGCCCAACAATTTACAAACCACTTACATGTTCGTTATCTCATTTGATTTGATAATAGCGCTGCAAGGTCAGTTTTATCTGAATTGTTATAAGTGAAAAAACTGAAGCTCACAGGCTGTGATGACCATCAAGTGGCCACTTAGCCCTTGATGAATCAGAAAGGAAAGCTGGACGTGATGTGAAAGAGGACAGATTGGAGCCCATGCATCTCTAGTCTGATGATACAGGTGTTCTGCAGAAGAGACTGGTATCTTAGCCATGGAATTTCACATCTGCCTGGCTTCAGACTTGGAAGAGTTTAAAGGGAAGATGTAGCAGTAATTGAAACAGCAGTGGGCTATGTCTCCTCACTGGTGTTCTATATTCAAAGGGCATCATTCTATTGCTCACTCTTCCATTTCATTCTATACACCACTGCCTGATAATCTTGGGACACATCTTTGTTCATGCTGTGTCCTTGTTCTAAATCCATTCATGGCTGGGCACTGTGGCTCACACCTGCAATCTTAGCACTTTGGGGAAATGAGGTGGGAGGATCGCTTGAGCCTGGGAGTTTGAGGTTACGGTGAGTCTGGACTCTGCCACTGTACTGTACCCTGGGCAACAGAGCAATGACCTATCTCTAAAAATAATAATAATTTAAAGAAATTCATCCACAGTTTTTGAACATCCTCACTTTAAAGATCCCTTTCCACCCCCAAATCAGGCTTTTTGTAACCCAGGTGTTACAATTTCAGCTGTTCTGTTTCCTCACTTACCTGAAGTATTTTTACTGCCTTTCATCAATGCAGAGAACACCAAACACAGGGTAAAGAGGAAAGGGTTCTTAACAAAAGCATATCTGAGTGGATACCTTAACATCCTCAGGAAATCTACACATCTTTGAGTTAGGTCATTCCATAAGTCTTCCCTGTCAGCACTTCCTGGCACATACTCCTGAATGTTTTAGAAACCAGCCATATCTCTTGGCTTCCTACTTGTCAAGACACAGCTGAAGTTACTCACCTGTCTTGACTTATTTAAAACACACTTACACTCACTGCTGTATCACCTAAGATTTCAACAGCCAGCAGCAAGTGAATTAAGAAACCTTAATATATCCTTCCTTCAATGCACCCTGGCAGGGGTTTTTCCTCCTAAAGAGATTCCCTAGGGCACATCAAATCGGGTGACTACCCCGGCTTCTTGCTTTGGGGAATCTAGGGTTTTTCTGGTTAACGATGTTGAGACATGGACTTAGGGAAACAGGAGGAGGCCTATAGAAATCAAACTTTTGGTGCTGCCATTAAATGGAGTATGTGTAATTGTTCTCAAAGAATACTAGTTTGCTGGGATCAAAAAAAGCTAAGCCTCTGGCTTTGCAGAAAGGCCTCAGAGCAATATGCTGTGTTTATAAAGTCAGCCAAACCTATCTGTAACTGGCTTTCTAGTTCTGGCACGGTGCACTTTCTGGTATCATCTGCCGCTTCTCTTGCCTTTGTTCTCACACATGAGTTTTGGTGTAATTTTTCTCTACCGGATATGTGGGCTTTCTGCTTCCTTGTATTTGGTGCAGTATGCAGGGAAAGTTTGGGAGAGTCAAAGGCAGGTCTAGTAATGAGGGGGAAAAAAAGTTAATAGCTAACAAATTGAAGTGCTTACTGTGTGCCAAGTGCTTTAGGAAATTACCTCGTATAATCATCTTACCTAATTCCATGAGCTGCTTTACTGACCCTGTTCACGAATAAGGAATTGAGACTCGATATAGTTAAGTAGCTTGTACAGCTGTGGAGAAGGACCTGCACCCAGGTCTGTGTGACTGTAAAGTTCATGATGAAATCTTGTGCTTTGTCTCCATGTGCTGAGGTGTGCCATGTATCCCGGGGCCCCTATCCAGTTTGCTTAGATGTACAGCTGAGCATCTTGTAACAGGTGGTTAGTTACTGCTCTGATTTGTCTGACAGTTCCCTAGAATCTCAGCTTGGACTGAGCCAGCCCATTTGCGTTTCTGGTCTCTTATTGCTCCCTTTCTCCTTTTCCAATTTTTTTTTTTTTTTTTTTAGGCTCAGACAGCATGGGAGATTCTTTAATCAACTGATGAGATTTGTTTCTGTTTCAATGACATTCTTACTTCCTCAGTGCATTTTTCTCGCTTTGAGGGTTGGAGAGGGGAGTAGGGGAACAAGTACTTTCGAAAAACTCTAGTCTCCTATTTTTGAATGTATGATCTATGACGTTATGGAAATGCTTTGAAATACTGGAACCACTGTATTGAATGCCCATAGGTGTCTGTGAAAGAGGGAAGCATATGCCCAACGTGGCTCGAAAGACCTCAACCAGGATGAGTAGGTTGAAATGACAAGGGATCTGGGTCCAGCTCAACATAAAGAGACATTTATTACAATTAGGGCCATATGAAAACTAAATTAGTAATGAGTTCACCATCGCTAGAGATATTAAAAGAGGGCCTAGACATCTACTTGGCAAGGATGTCACAAGGAGATTTGAATATTGGAAAAAGGAGTTTGAATCAAAATGACATTTAAAGGCCTTTCCGGCCTTGAGATTCTGTCTTGAATTCACTTAGAAACTTTATATTGGGAATAAAGGTTTCCCCTTGTTATAATTAACACCAACTAGTGATGTCTCCTCCTCCCTCCCCCCTGTGCTTCCCCTGTCCGAACAACCACTCGATTTAAGAAGAGGACTTAGGATGAGGAAGGATGTGGTTCCTTCCCTCTTGGCAGCACTCCGTGTCAGAATGGAAGACTTGTGTCTGGGCCTGGCACGGTTCCGTCAGGCCCTCTTACCAGCCCAGTCGTGTCTGTGACCAGAGCACGTGGGAGGTGCACATCCGTGTTGAAAAACCTCCCACTGGTTGCCTGCTCTGGATTTTTGAAATAATTCCTGATGAATGCAGTCTTGCCCAGGCCAAACCTCTTGGAGGAATGATGACACACCCCGAGACAAGTCCGAGTCGGACCAGACAAGCATCCCCTGAAAAATACTCCCTTTGCAGTTGGCAGCATATGAGAAAGCGTCTTTGAGAGCTGTTTCTTCTTGCTGTTTCAAAGGAAAGCCGCTTGCAGGCCAGGATGTCAGGAGTGAAAAACTCTTTTTTTTTTTTTTTTTTTTTTTTTTTTTTTTTTTTTTTTTTTTTTTTTTTTTTTTTTTTTTTTTTTTTTTTTTTTTTTTTTGGTCTATTTTTTTCTTTTCTTTTAATTGGCTTACTACTCATTTGAAAGCTCTGCTAGTCAAATATGATAATCCTTTGATTTAATGTCAGGATGGAGACAGTTCCCTGGTTCTTGAAGGAAAGAGTGTTGCAAAGATAGGAAGTCTCCAGCAGCTGATTAACAACTTTGAAAGAATGAAGAGAAAGATAGAAAAACTGGCAGTGGGTCCTGCTGATCAGTGCTGCAACTCAGAATGAACACTGTTTTTCAATTAAATAATCTTTCTCCTCAAGATTTACAGAGACGTCCGTAATCTCCAACCCACTTAATTGTTTTAAAATGTAATGTTACAGCTCAGTATGCTTTGCTTAGATCTACCATTTGTGGATATTTCAAACTACGAAGTTTTGTTCCTTATAGAAAAGCTTCAGAAATTCACCAGATATTTTAAGTCAGGTCAGTCCAACTGTTCCCAGGAAATAAAGATGTTAAGAACTTCACAGCTGTAAAGACTCCTTAGGGATCTGATCCAATGCTGCCTATAGGACGTTGGGCCAAGATTTCCCATGTACACCATAAATCTTCACAAAGTCATGGGTAAAGAACAGCAACTTCAGCTCCTTTTGCAGCCTGATCATTGCTTCTGGGCCCAAGTAGCTGTCTTCTTTTGATATAGGACCATTGCCTGTTTAGACATGACTCTTTTTCCTGGATACAAATGGTGTGTTATTTTTAGGGGACAGTTATATTTCTTAGTAGTTTTCAGAGTTGGTAGACAGGCCTGAACTGGGAGTCAAAAGCCAGCTTCTTACATTTGCACTAGTGAGTTATTGACCTCATGAAAGTCACCTCTCTTTCCGGGGCTTCTATTTCCCAATAGTGTCCCAAATAACATTATTGACTTCTGAGGTCCTTTCTGATTTTCTAGATGTCATCTTGATAAGGAGATAGATGGAGCGTAAGATAATTAAAAAAAAAAAAAAAAAAAAAAAAAAAAAAAAAAAAAAAAAAAAAAAAAAAAAAAAAAAAAAAAAACCCAGCAAAGTGAAGTGTGGGGCTTAGGAAAATAAGAGTCTCCTGTTTAAAATATGTCTCAGAGAGCCTTTGTGCAACAAAGGTTCCAAATACAGGAATCTTAGACTGTACTATATATTGCAGGGTATAAGGATTTTCCATATTTGCCTAATTTCTATTTGCTAAGATCTGACTGGAAACATGAAAAATAGTCACAAGGAAGCTTAAAGAGTCTCACATTCAATTCATTTGTTTTACTGGCAACCCCGAGGCCCTTGCCCTGGAGCTCCACTGAAACTTGAACTCAAGTCTCCTGCCTGCTTGTACAGTGTGCTTTCAAGTACACTGTCTATTCAGTTTCTTTCACATTGATGAATACTTACAGAAACAGTCAAGCTACATTTTGAAAGTTAGTTAATTCAAAGCAATAGAGTTTCGTGGTCAGCCGAACATAGAAGCAAGGAGATTTGCTAGTTTTGCATATATATGTGACTTAGTTTCCCTATTATCCACATGTTGAACATAAGTTCTTGTTTGTACAGCTGTATTCCTGGCCAACAATTAATGCTATTTTTTTTTCTTAGGTTTTAGAAGATCTACATTCTCAAAACAACAACAATAGCAACAGTTAACTGTGACTTATAACTCGTTCTCAGCTCCCCACCAGGGCCACTTACATTCACATTTGTGATCACAGTATTTCTTAAGGTAAATCTTAGTTCTCTGAAAATGCTAAACAATGAGTGTCTTCTCATTCAAGTTTCAGTTTCTACTTACCAATCTTGTAATTTTGGAGTAGCCACAGATACAATGGCATAAGATTCATGTATCCCGGCTTAATAGCTCCAATGATTTCTAAAAACGCACTAACATTGGATCAATCATGCTACGTTTGTGCTTTTGTTTTTCTGTCTATTAAGTGCTGTGGTTGGCCCAAAGTCTTTCTGAGGTCTCCTATGATCAAGGATCTTGTTTTAACTATTTTGATAGGTTGTCTTTCTCAGACATATTCCATACTGCACTGCTATTGTATAGCAAATACCCTGAGAAATTATATTCATTAATAATTCAGGGCTGTGATTTTGAACATAAATAACTTTTCACTGTGCATAATGATGTCCCCAGAACCTACTGAAATATGCAAGACTCTAACATGAAATGGCCCCAGGGCCACATGTTACTAGTTTTTGCTTCTTAGGTTTCTTTTCATGTTAGGTGTTAGTAGGTCAGCTTTCTCTCTGACATCAACATGCCTACTTATAAAAGCCATTTGTCCTTCCTGCAAGTTTGTGACTTATTATCTGCCTAGGAATAAGGACTCAGATAACCAAGTTGCTGTCTGAAGATCTGTACTATAAATAAAGTTGATTAGTTTTTAAATGTTTTTTAAGTTCATGCATCCTAGTTACCGTTAGCAGCTCTGGTTTGTCTAGCTGTTGGCTATTGGTATTTACTTGATAATTGACACTGTCTAGTAATTGGATTATCAGCTGTTACTGTATGGCTACATGCCTCTGATTCTGTGGGTCTCACTTTTCTCCTCTTTGGATGTTTTCACTGGCCAATAGACTCATTACATAATTTTACTGTGATCTTCGAAGTTACATATGCTAGGGACCCTACTGATTTTTAAGTAATCCTGAAGAAAATGACTGTAAGCCTAAATGTGGTTGAAAATAATCAAAATGCCATCATGGGGATATGGTTAAATACACTGTCATAAGCTAGACAATGCAATCATACTTAGCCATTAAAAATGAAATATAATAGATCACAATGCTATATCAGTGTGAATTAGGGTGACAACCATGGTCTATGTTTTGCCTAATAAAGTATAACTTTAAAAACCAAAAAAAAAAAAAGAGAGAGAATTATATAAACTAATCTGGAAAACTTTTTTTTTTTTTTTTTTTTTTTTTTTTTTTTTTTTTTTTTTTTTTTTTTTGAGATGGAGTCTTGCTCTCTTGCCAGGCTGGAGTGCAGGGGTGCAATCTTGGCTCACTGCAACCTCCACCTCCCGGGTTTGAATGATTCTCCTGCCTCAGCCTACCGAGTAGCTGGGACTACAGGCACCTGCCATCACACCCAGCTAATTTTTGTATTTTTAGTAGTGACGGGGTTTCACTACTAAAATGTTGGCCAGGGTCGTCTCGATCTCTTGACGTTGTGATCTGCCCGCCTTGGCCTCCCAAAGTGCTAGAATAACAGGCATGAGCCACCGTATACACGTATGACTCAATTTTTGTAAAAAGAAAAAGTTGTATGTGAAAAAATGAAAAAATCTGAGTCCAGTAATTATCTATGGTTATATTAAGAAAGATTAGATGAATGCTGAAGGGAGAGGAGAAGGGGATACAATGGTTTCACTTCCTAATATGGCTTAAAAAAAAACTTGTAGACATTTACTCATTTAAAAAATTAACTTGGAACCTCTTACTAAGTGAGACTCATAGCCTATCTCAAAGAGCAATAATGTGACATTTGAAGATTTTACTGATGTGGACGGACACAGAAACAAGAACTGATAGATAAGTTATTAGATGCCTTTGCTTTGGATGCCTTTTCTCTTCTTTTTTGTAAATTATTAATAATGTTGGCAGGGGAGCAATGAACTTGCCATTAGGGTTTGGCAACCTGCTTGAGTTTCCTGGGTATCCTGTGATTCCTCTCTGTTCCTTGCCGCACAGCACTGGCTCAGATCTGTGCCTTTCATGTAGCAGCGGTGTGAAAACCTATGCTCTCTTATAGCCTCATTTGGTTTCCTTTTTCAGGATATTACATTATGAAACATTTCTGGAAATTTGCAGCTTTCGACAGTAAATACAAATGATTTGTGATTCCACTAAGCCACTGCTTCATAGTAGGCTGTTGAATGGTGAACATTTTAAGGAGCATGGGAACAGGCATATTTTGTTTTGATCTTGCACAGTCTCATTTGAAGGAACGTTATTCGTTTGAAGATGGGCTATGATTTACAGAAAGGCAATTATATTGAGAAATAATAACGAGCATTTAGTAATACATATCAAAATGGAGAATATGAGTAACTTTAGACCAGATCTAAATTACAAGATCTTTTATTCTACACGAGTAATTTTAACAGCTGAAATTTGCCTATCTTGTTGGTGATCAGATACCCAGTGCCCTCCAAAATATAGGGTCAAATAAGATGTGGGTGATTTCTTCGTGGCATATCATTCTAGGCCTATTTTCTGTAATTCATTGTTTACTCACCTAGAGCTTATACTCTAGTCTTATTAAATTTCTTGCTTTCCTCTAAATATCTCATATACTTCTCTGCTTTGAGAACTTTATTCAAGTTATTTCTGCTTTTTGGAATACCTTTTCCCCTTTTCTTCCCTTCTTTTCTCTTTACTCTCCATTGTCTCTGTGATTCTTTTTGGTCCCTAACTACCCACAAACAAACACCCACCTCTGTTCCACTTCCTGTTTCGATGCAAGAGCTTTCCCCATGAAACCTCCCTACAACTATCAGCTAGCAAGAATCACTGCTCACTTAGCATTCACAGCCCTTTATTTACACTTATGCCTTACACTGTTGCTTCTCAATGGATGGTCTAAGGAGCAGCAGCAATAGCAGCCTCTGTGGGTTGACTAGAAACACAGAATCTTGAGTCTTGTCCTAGACTTATGGAATGTGTGAATCTCCCTTTTACCTCATTTTCCAGGTCCTCCTTATGCATGTTACCATTTGAGAAGCTCTGTCTTAGAGAAGATATCCAACTTTGCCTTCACTTGGTTGCTTTTGTGTCAGTGGGTTCTGATATAATCTGTCTTGTGATCACAGACTATGTCCTTAGCATTCATCTGCAAGGCAGGATGGAGGGCTTTGCACACAGTAGGGGCTCTTAGCTGTGTGTTGTTGAATAAATGCTTGCATTTTCAATGAAGGGGGGGTTTGAGGGAAATATACAAATACAGGGTATTTCCGTATTCATGTCAGCAAGATGTCATTCAGATTGTCTGGTTTCCATCATTGCTGTGGTTGGGTTTTATACACCGTTGTACAAAGGAACTGATACGGTGTGGCTGTTTTCTCATCCAAATCTCATCTTGAATTTTAGTTCCCATAATCCCCATGTGTCGTGGGAGAGACCCAGCGGGAGGTAATTGAATCATGGGGGCAGTTACCCCCATGATGCTGTTCTCCTGATAGGGAGTGCGTTCTCAGGAGATCTGATGGATTTATAAAGGGCTTTCCCCTGTTTGGCTTAGCACTAATAAACTAATACAGAGACTTAGTACCTTATCAAATCTGTTTCCTCCTCTCACCTCTTTGAGAAAAAGCTACAGTGATGTGGAGGATTCGAGCTTTCAGAAACTCAGGTGAGTTCACTGTCCAGGAGATTATATTTAAAGCATAAGGAAATACTTTGTGTTAATATTTTATGACTAGGGCTATATCTGTATATCTGTGACAATTGTATATTTGTTCAGGAATTGGAAGCCTGATCACAAGGTCAGAGTAAGGTCCAGAATCAGAGTTTGGTGCATCTGATCTTAGGAAAATAACATTGTTTTAGTTTATTATATTTCCTTTTGTAAAATTGACAAGCAAAAGCTTCATAATTTCAAAAGAGCTTTTCTATCTTGTATTACAGATTGTAACAGACTTGCATTCAGACTCATTCTCACAGTATCTTCATCTGCCCCACCTCCCCTGGTATTCCTGTTTTTCTTAGTGTTATTTTTGACTTCTCTCATCTGTACATATTTCTTTTGCAGTTTTCTTAGTTATTCTATTCGTGTTCCAATACTTAAAACATCTGTATCATATAACTCTGGTGACATTCCTGACCCTTTACAAAATGTGTGCAGTTACTAAAATTACAATATATATAAATATATAAAATAAAATAAATAAGATTAAAGTAAAAATAAAAATAATAAAATACAATGAAATAGATATAAATAATTATAAATAAAATGTAAAAAATAACCAAACAGGTGATTATTTGACATATATAAGAAAAAACACAGTAGGGACTTGCCATTTTTATTTCTGTTATTAGAACAGATCTTGAAAATGTAATGTCTGTTACATCCATTTCTTTTAGATTTGGATTATTAAGATTATTAAGACATTGTTGATTATTAAGATTGTTAAGATTTAGACATTGTTTGAATACTTCTTTCTACTTTTAATGGCCATTTAAAATATATATATATATATATGTATTTTATGGGTCTGTGCTCTCCCTGTGGCATTTCAATGATACAAAAAAAGGATTAAAGAAACCAAAACAAAACACTACTTGTTTCACTGTCAAACCTTAAGTTCCTTACAA
Organism: Cebus imitator; assembly: GCF_001604975.1. Classification (NCBI taxonomy): domain Eukaryota; kingdom Metazoa; phylum Chordata; class Mammalia; order Primates; family Cebidae; genus Cebus; species Cebus imitator. The sequence goes on from NW_016107535.1 coordinate 3,536,631, forward strand.
TAAAATGAAGTAGAGAAGATGTGCACACATAATGAGAAAATGCTAGCATACATATACATACATACATACTTATATATGTGTGTGTGTGTGCGTGTGTGTGTGTATATATATATATATATATATATATATAATTGTCATAGGGTTTTTGTTTAGAGAAATCTAGGAGGTCTTGGATATGCAAAAATGACAAGGTTAGTAGAGCACTGAAGGATATTTTAGATGAATCCTGATTACTTGTTACTCACATTCATATATCCTCCCTCTCTCTTCCGACCTCTCTGCCTTCCTCTCTCCTCACAGGTCTCTTACTACCTTTCCCTCCCTCTGTCCTGATTTTGTCTTTCGTGGATGGATGTTCATCGTATGATGTCCATTCTGAAGCTGAAAGCCTCAAAGACTCAAAGGCAGATAATTCTCTTTTTGAAAGTCATATTACAAAACCCTTTTCACGAACCTGTCTATAGGGAAATTTCTTCCTGTCCTGGCTGTGCAATTAACCATTTATTTGTTTTCATGGATACCAATGCTCATTCATTTTAAACTTGGTATTTTTTTTCCTCCTGAGAAGTTCATTGTTCTCTTTCTTCAGTTTTCCTATTTGTTTGTAATAATAGGAATTAGTCTTTCCATGTATCTGTGTTGATTTTTTTTTATAACTAAATTTATTTTAGTGAAAATTATAGAGGTTATATGTTTAGGAGCTGTTGGGGAAATAAAATTAAAAGCAAAATCTCCCAACTGAGAAATTCTCTCTACAAAAGTGAGAGAGAAAGAAAACACATTTATTTATTTATTCTTGAACATGCATTATTAAATCAGAATGTGATGTACATCGAAGGTAATCCCCCAAGAGATTGCAAAGACAGAAAGAAATCTCACTATTTTATGAAGCCAAACAGCCCATTACATGCATGTTTTGAAGATAAACAATAACTTGTCCCCCAAGTAAGCTTGACAGCACCGTTTGTCACACATAGCTCATCCTAACTTTACCTGGTAATTGGGGTGGCCATCCATGTTAACTGATTGGGTTTGGCCAGAGGAAAAACAAACTTTTCATATCTTTATGACAGGAGGTAATTTTTTAACTTGCTGCAAGGTGCCTACCAAAGTCAGACTCCAGCTCTCCCACAGAAACTGGGAGATAGGGGTGCTAGCTACCTTGATGTTCACTTTTCAAGGAGATGGCCTTTAGGTCTTTGTAAAGGCATTCCTAGGTCACAAAGCTGACAAAAGTCCTTGTCTAGTCTTCAAAAGGATTTGTATACATTTCAAAGAGTGCAAAAAATACTCAATAATTGCAAGTTAACCAAAGTAAATGCTCTGAGAAAAAGTAAGAGGGTGAAGAATCTTTTCCCTTATTTTCGAAAAGAATTAGGCTTCTTATTTTTAATATGTACTTATTCTGACAGGAGGTAGGTCCTATTTCATTATGTTTGACTAAGCAGTTCGGAATTAAAGTTTTACTTTTTCTGAGTTTGAGATTCAGCTGAGGTTAGTCTTTCATGGTTTGAGAATTCATTAGCATTTCTTCTATTTGTATTTTTATTGTGACAAAATTTACCATGTTAACCATTTTTGAGTCTACTGTTTTGTGGAATTAAGTACATTTTCATTGTGGTGCAACTATCCCCATCATTCATCTCCAGAATTTTTCACATTTCCTATTGAAACTGGAGCCATTAAACACTCACTTCTCATTCTGTCCTCCCCTCAACCCCTGGCAACCACCATCATTATCACTTTAACCTACCTATTCAGGCTGCCTGTGAAATTTCAATAATATCCTGTCTCTGGATGAGAAGTGGAGAATTGTGTTTGCCCAGGATTTTAAAGACAAAGATGTTTTATTGAGAAGCTGACAGAAAACAACGTAAAAACCTTGAACGTGGTGCACCCATTTATAAAAATGATGCCATACTAATTATAAACAACTTAAGTCTGTGCAGCTCCCCAGAGATGTCTCATTTGTGCCCCTTCATTACTATCAAACTAATAATTAAAAACCTTTCTGGTGAAAGATTTTTTTGCATATAATTCAGGGATTTTACTAACGTAGAGTTGGCATTTTTCACAGCCCTTGCTCCAGTGAATTTTTATCTTTCTTAATTGATCTTTTGGACACAGCAAACTAAATACTGAACCCTTCATGTATTTTGTTTTATAAACTGCCATGAGCGTTGGCGAGAATAATGTGAAAGAATCAGGGCAGACAATCTGCTGCAGCCAGACAACCTGTCTTAAAATCAAGCTTTGCTGTTTGATTGTTGTGATATCTTGCGTTAGACACTTCACCTTTTGGCACCTGATTTTATCATCTGTAAAACAGGAAAATTATATTCCTTTTTGAGTCAGTTGTGTGACTATCAAATAGAATAAGACATGAAAGAAAGCGCTGTGTATAGTGTCAAAGCACGAATTATTTCAGTTGAGTAATGTACTTAGCATAAAGTAGGAATTTGGAAAATGCTTGTTGAATGAATGAACAAATGTTATTTTCAAAGTTAATTTTTCTTGGGCTCTCTCTTCTCCACATGTATGCCTGTCATGGCTTATAACCTCCCTTCTCTTGGCTTTCCTCTGATATTTGATCTTATCCTCCTCTCCTACCCAAATTATGCTTTCAGTTTAAAAGCTCCAGATCTCAGAGTTTGGGTAATAATCTGAAAGGGGTCGTGGAATTTCTGTTATATTCTTTCATAGAAAACTCTTTCTTTCTAAATGGAACTGCTTCCTGAAAGCTTTTGGGGTTTAGAAATGGCAATTAGAGTTACCCATTGTAACATACAGAAAGATTAAGGGATTTTTTTTTTTCCTAGCATCGGTAGACTCTGGGGAGTTTATCCTAGCCAAAAAAAATGATGAGCTTCAATAATGTTAAGTCAGACATGTGAATCCAAATTAAACAAAATTTATGGTGTAAGTCCAAGCTGCTCCCTCTATGGTCACTTGGGTGGGAGCTCACTGAGCAACTCTGTTGTTCAGTGTCACCATGCACATGATAAATGCAAATGTATGTATTATAAAGCATCATAACCAAGGCTTACACTGACAAAGGCAGACGACAATCTCAAGGTATTCTGTTGAATGTACCTTGCCTGACATATTTTAGTGGAAAAATCATCCACAATGATCTGAGAAAGAAATGATTGTTGAGAGACCGAAGCGGTAGAAAACACATAAAGAAATTATAGTATTTTCCTGGATTGAGAAACAGCCTGTAGAATCACTCTGTTTAGAGGAATGTAATTATTCAATCAATAATCCAGAGCGATTTCTATATGCCAGGCTTCATGCTAGGCCCTGGGAGCCAAAAATGAATCCGAAGTGGACCCTGTCTGCAAGGGTCTTAAGAGAGAAGAGATACACGCTTAATTAATAGTACGAGTACATTACTGAGACTAAAGAGGAAACTTAGCTAAAGTTTTAGGGAGAAGGGAGAAATCACATCTGACAGAGGGAAGCAGGGAGGTTTTATGAAGGAACTGGTTTCAGAACTATGCCCTGAAGGACAGGTGGTACTTGTACATGTGGAGAGGGTAATGAAGGGCATCCCAGGCATAAGAAATGAGTAAAGGGGAAGGCAGGCAGGTGGTGACCTGTAGCAATGTCTGTATTTGTACCTGTGGTGGGAATCCTTGCTGTATGAGAAGTGGAGGTACAGCAAAAGGTTGGAAAGAGAGTTTGCTGCCAGATCATGGAGGATCCAGAATGTCAGTGAAGGGCATCAGGGAAGTAGCACTAGGATATGATGTTTGAAAAAACTGCTTCGGTCTTTGTCATCAGTCAGCCTTTACAGGTGTTCCCATGGCACCCAACACTTACCTGAGGCTTATGGGCCTTCTTGTTTTTATGGTGGTAAATATCTCTTCCTCTGGTTTTATAGAAGGAGATTTCAGTCCGTTTTTTATATATTAGAGAATGAAAATAATATTTACATGCAAAAACTCTTTGTAGGTCACCTTAATAAATACATTCATTTTCTTATCATCTTCCTCTTTTTCAGAAAAAGAAGAACAATTAAAAATAATAGCACTTTTTATTTTTCTAACATTAAGGTCACACAGGTGAAAGGGTTATTTGCTGGGTCTTGTATGTGCTTACTCCGTTTATAATTGGAAGAATAAAGACTCCCCTCTGTTTTCTGACTTTTCCTCTATGGTGTCTTATGTTCTGATTTGGCCACAGTCTTTAAGTATCCAAAATTCTGGAAGCAGTGAAATTATAATTGACTCCAATTAGCTACACTGGTGGAGCATAGCATCCTCATACTGAAATGCACCAGTGTGTCTTACATCTCATTTTAGCTAGCCATTGTGTCATTGTTCCGCCCTCGGCTTGCCACAGGAATGGTTTAGCAAGTTAGAAAATTGATTTGAATTTCCTACTTTTTTCCCAATTAAAAATTCATGACCCTTACTATAAAATTACCTCCAGTAGGAGTAATACACTCAATGAGAGAATTTATAGAAATTCCTCAAAGCCTGATGTACTGTTAGGGGACAAACTCCACCTCCCCTCCCCTTTTTTTCTGAAAGAACATCACTCAGCATTTCTAAACTGTGTTTAAGTATCCTGATGCTTGGAGATATTGCTAAACAAGAATTACTTAAGTCAATTAGGTTTGAGAAACATTGTATATTATTACTAAGCAATTTAGTTTTACAACATGCATTAGCATCCTAAAAGGCCCTGAAAGAAGTCCTGTGGAAAAAGATAACTTTTAAACCTATTTTACCTAATATTAATGACCTAATGTTTCTCTAACATGAGGGTGAATTACCAAAACATAGTTTTTCAAAATCATTCTGTAAAAGCCCGAGCTGAACAATGTGAATCAATATGTGGCCTTCAGAGGGTCTAAGTTAATCTAAGCATAAAATTAAAAAATATCAGGAGACTCTAACTAAGGAGGTGCATTTATTAGGACTAATAGTAAATGAATCCATTGAATCCATCCTCTATTTACCTACCAGGATTTACACGAGAATTTTTTCATAGCCTAGAGATCCTTTAAAACCCTGTCTGTGTTAACGGAGCTGCTACATCTGATATTATTTTCCTGAATCTGAAGAAACACCAAAGGGGACTGAAATAATAAGACATTAATTTCGGCTGTAGAATGCCGATGTTGCTGACCCTGCAGGGTTATTGCAGAGGGAGATTAATTATGCAGATCTGCCACCCTAGGCTTGGAGTTGAAGTACCCTGTTGTAATTCACTGCAGGATCATTCACGTAGCCAGCACATTGATATGATTATTATTCCACCAAGGTTTTTATCTGCCCCTAGACAATTACAGAACCACTTACCAGCATCTCTCATTGACTTCTTATTTAAAATTCCCAGGGCCACGGCAGGCATTCGAGTCCTTTTATTGGAGACAGCTACAGATCAATGGCATGAAGCAACATGGGATTTTCTTTAGGACATGACAAATGCTGAGATTGTTGCTAAGCAGAAGATAGACATTCGGATTCCAGTAGAAAATAGTTGTAGTGGCTCCTTATCTCTCACACAAACTTTTAAGGCAATGACAAGAACATACAATGGAAATGCTATGAGATTTGGTGTCAAGGCATTTGAGTTTGAACACTGGCTTCACCATTTGGTATCCATGAAGCTATAGTTCTTCTGTAAAATGGAATCGAAGTTAAATGACAGGCTCCTGGCAGCTTGAGGATCTGGAGATCTCATTAGGTTGTGAGATTAAATGTATATATGTGTGAAATCCCTGCTAGGATATGTATATGTGTGTGAATCCCTACGAGGTTGTGAGGTTTTAGTGTATAAATGTCAGAAAAAAAACTCTGTGAATGATAAAATGTTTTAAAAATATTTTTGTGCTAATGAGAATGGCTTTCATTTCCTGTGTAGTCATAATGGAACATCCTTTTCATGGCCCCATTGCTTGGGTGATGACCTATCAATGCCTGTAATCACCTAACACAGAATGTAGTAACTATGCATTGGTATGATTAGCAGCTCCATGCAGTGTACATTCTTGAAATGATGTGAAGAATAAAATTTCTATTTCTTATTGCTGCCCTTAGCCCGTGGTTTTAGGGACTTCAAACCTGCAAGATAATATTCATCTAATTTGCATTTTTTCAGTTAAGATTTCCTTTCTGTTCTGTAGATCAGTGGTAAAAAGTATAGCTTGTTTGGTTTGGTTTGTTTTAATTGTCCCCTAAGAGCCTTTCTTCCTTATGCATGGCTGCATCACAGAATGCTACCTGTCTTCAGAGGCCAGCTGTAGTATCAGCTCCAAGGAGTCTTTCCACCCTCACTCCTCAGTATAAACTTCTCTCCCCACAACTCCTACTCTCTACCACATTAAAATGCAAGTAATTCCTTCCCCACGGCATGTAGGCATGTTGCTTGGACTGATTTGTATACTTAATAATAGCATGAGCAAACACAGATAACTAGCTTTGTACAGTTAAATAATAACAGCAAATACACTTTTAGGCATTTTATATATCTTAACTCATGTAATCCCCTCAGCAATCATAGAAAGTAGAAAATATTATTCTCCCCATTTTGCAGGTGGGAGAAGTAAGTCATGAAGAGATTAAGTAAGTAACTTGCCCAATATTTCATAGGCACCATGTGGCAGAGCTAGGAGCTGGTAATTAAAATAATAGGCTTTTAAACTATGGGGTTACAATGAGTCATAGGCAAATTGGAGATTTGTATAGGTTGTAAGTTCCTGGATGTCTGGGACGATGAAAATCTGTGTCATCCATTAGCATTTAGCATAAGGGCTCCACATGGTAAGAGCCCAGTTAAGTGAAATAGCTTTGCATTGGGAAAATCACCCCTTAAAAGTTTATGAGGCAGCCAGAAAATGCCCCCCTTGTCCTCTGTCAACATTTTTTTAGTGTATGTTCTGCCCTCCTGCTCAATATGCTTGTCAGAGCATTTTAAAACCTCACATTAAGCACCGCTTGAGCACCTCTCTGTTTTTGTTTTTTTGTGAGTAGCTGTGTGATAAAGATAAGGCATACTTGTTGAAATTAGGGTTACTTGAGTCTTTAGTGGTTTATGGATCAGTAGATAATAGCACTATAAAATTCCAGCTTATTCTCTTTCTGATGAAAGGGGAATTGCATGGTGTTACTTTATTGTCAATAAAGTCACCAAATGTCAATGCATATGAAAAGAACTCTGGCCATAGTCCTCCTCCCCTTCCCCCTATCCAGTGTGATCTGGTGGACTGAGGTCACAGCCCAGACTATGGGACTGGTGGGTGCACATTGCCATCTGTCAGGATGATCCTGGTGCCCAAAAATTAGTGAAAGAAGCCATAGAATTTCCTCAGCAGGGACACAGACTAACACAGACCTCCTCAGTGTTAGTTCATAAGGAGATTTTCTTTAACACTTTAGGTACAGAGGCATGATATTTCTTTAAGACTTATGTTTTTGGCTTATAGGAGTTCCCAGGAAGACTTGGAATATTATCTTTGTGCTTTAGGGACAAGACTGGGGATTGGAGCAGTGAGGATGCCTAATAGGCTGTTTTCTCCTATAGAATGAGAATACCTGGAGGTAAAGGCTGCACTGAAGCCCCTGTGCTCTCTCCACAGGTGGCGAAGTGTTGGCCTGGGGCCCTGAAAGTCTACTGTGAATGTTGTCATTTAACTCTTGCTATAAAACTAGTTGTAGAAACTGAGGCATAAGAACAATAAAGTATATGGCCAATTGTATAGCACTTGTTCATGCCAGTCAGAACTGGGAAAGAAGACTCATCCTGCCTGCTTCTCTGTGTAATGGAGAATGGTGATCTCTTGGGTGCTGCAGGGTCTGATGGAGTCAGGGGGGCCTGTCCAAGGCTTCTGGGTACCTGAACAGGAGGGGAACTGAGGCCCTCATCTGCTGGATGCTTTCTATCAAGCCAATCATTTTTCTAACAGAATTGGGGGAATGATACTAGGAAGTACACTGTGAAGGGACAGTTGACTGTATTGTGAGGCCAAAGATGGCTTGGATCCATTCAAGTCTGATTTCTGAAGACAGGTTCATTTCATAGGCAGCGGATCTTGATGGTTGTCGCAGAACTTATAGTGACATCTGTCTGAACCAACCTTTTGAGAAGATTCCATCCTTAGGATGGCCTGTGGCCTGACTAGAGAAAGCAGTGTGCCTGTGAATCCGTATGTAAAATAAAAGTATCAACATCTTGTATCTGTATCATACTTCACCATTTATTAAGCTTTATCATAAACATGATCTATTGCAATTCTTATATCATTCTATGAGGTCATCTTTATTTTATTGATAAGGATGCCAGGGTTCAGAGGGGTTAAGTACATTATCCAAGGCCACACAGTTAAAAAGTAATCAACAGCAAACTAGAACAGAGGTTGACTGTGTCCTAGAGCACTACGCAGAAGTTGCCCAGTGTTTATATGTCTGTTTATTGCATAACAGAATTGGACCATACACTATGGACACAAACTTAGATTCCTAGTCAAAAAAGGGGAGTGGTAAGAAAAAACCTAAATAAAACAGATCAGGGCAGAAATTTCTCAGGCCTCTAAGACAGGTATAGATACCTACCCAGAGTTTTTAGAAAAGGAATAATTTATTTTTAGGCAGAGGCAAGATCAGAGAGACTCTGGAGAGGCTGGAGAAGGGACATGAGGCTTGAATTAGGCTGTGGGAAAGTTAAGACTTATTTCCTTCAGTGATGGACAATTTAGTCTCAAGTGGAGTTTTAAAAAACACCTATATCTTGTGGATTGAGTATCGATTTGGGAATTATGGCTTGGGCTCTCTCCCTTCGACAATTAGAGTTTTGACTACATCAGTATTTGCAATGGGTCTTTAATAGGCACTTTGCATAAAAAGAAGTTCATGGTCACATTGTTGTAGGACTTTCTCCTTAGGGTTCTTGTCACATGACCAGGAAAGATAAGGACACATAGAAGGGTGAGAAAAATGGAATTTTTTGGGTAAAAAGGAAACAGGGACTCTCGGCAAAGCAAGAGTCCTTCTAGGAGGCTTTCTACCTCACAGATTGAATCACTGGTTACCCCCAGGAACAGGAGGAATCAGGCACCTCCCCTCCTGCAAACAGTGTGAACTTCTGTAGCTCCACCCCATTCTCCCAGGATGCAGACTGATAAGAGGCTCTCCAGGGACCCCTTTATACTTGACTGTCTCATTCCCCCTGTAGAGAAGTACATCTAACTGCCAATTAGAATAAGGATAAGGATAAGGGAAGCAATGTTAACTGCTTCCTGTTTACAAAGCTCCTTGAGAAGCCTGTGTAAGGGTCCCTAGCAAAAGGAGCCATCGTCCAAGGCTCCGATTACCTGACCGTTTGGAGTTTGATGGCCTGAAGTCGAGAACAGACAAACTGGGTTATTAGAAAACATGTGTTAAAATGAAACAAGTGGGTGGTGAGGACAGCTTAAAAATCCAAAGACATTTTACCAGTTTGCATAGGCAGAGGGAGGCCGGAAGCCTGACAGGTAAAACAACTTTTAGACTTTTGCCGGCATGTCAAGCTTCTGGGTTCCCTTCTCCTGACCCAATACTAAGCCAACTGGTTTAAGGTTTGGGAAATTAACTTTTCCCAGTTTGGAGGATGCATCCAAGGGGACTGTTTTGTAGTATGAGACATAATTACTTATCAGTGAATAGAGGACAGAGGGAGGAGACAGGAAAAAAAAGGTGTTTTTTTGATGGTGTTCCAGGGGTTCAGGATGCATTTGGAATGGGTACAGAGTGAAGATGGATGGCTACACATCTAGAAAGAGGGGAGCAGGCATGCTTTGTTTCCTTCTCTTCCTAGCGAATACCTGGGGTACGTGAGGGAGAGGAGGAAGAGTGTCCTCTTTCCCTCTACCATCCTTGCATCTTCAAGTCCCGGCAACTTTGGCAGGTGCCATCCATGGGTGTCAGAGCATGCACCCATGAAGCAGGGAGGGCCTAGAGAATATGAATTATCTTTCCTCACCTATGCCTCTATTCCCCCTACTGTCAGTAGCCTTGGAGTTCCCTAGACCTCACTTGTTCCATAGATACTAGCATGACCTTTATCCACGAAATGGAAGTCTTGGCTTAATCAGCAAGAATTAGCTGTTCTCACCTGAACGGTGCCTTTTGACCTCTGTTATCATCGGCCTCTAGAGCGCTTAGATCCAGTTTTCTTTTCTAGGGCTTTACTGTGAAGCTTGAATTAGAGTTTGGGACAAAAAATGTGTCCCAAACTCAATTTCAAGCATCACATGGACTCCTTATCATAAGCCACGTGCTAAGGTAAAGCTGTGGAATTGAGTCCTCTTCCAACAAGGGAGAAAAAATGATGTCTGTGACATTTCCATATAACTAGTGGTTATACTTATGCTTGCTAAGATTTGGATGCATGGTGCTTGGCTTTGGTTAGCTCCCTTGGTCTTACTTTCCCAAAAAGGAAACCTTTAGGCAATGGATATCCTGTTTATTCCCATCACCTGACTGGGTTTGTAGAATAATTGCTCAGAACTAGAATATTGATCCAGATTTCTACATTACCCATCCCGTTTGCTCTTTCTGAGCTGCAGCTGGAGATTACTAGTTGGTTCACAGGAACAAGCAGAATTAGTCTAAAATTTAGGCAAAAACTTAGAAACAACTAATGAGTTTAGAATTTAATGAAAAAGGTATGATAAGTTTTGAAACATAATTTCTCTTCAGTCCTCATTTTTATTAAAGAAAATTATGGTAGGCCTGACTTGTTGGCAAAATAGACTTTAATCTTATACTTGGCCTGATTAGTTACATAAAATACCACAAGAATAACTATTTCTACATACACCTTTTAGATTGGCTTTGATGGAACTCTGTTCCACAAAGAATCTCAGATAAGACCTTTTAAAGCTGAGCCTAGCCATGAGTTTATATTTTCAAATACCTGTGAGTTGGGTGATCCTCTCCTCTCAAGGTCCCAAGATAAATTTGGAGGTCCTGGGCCTCTTAGAAAGTGACATTCTCTACTGACCACAGGTCAGGAAACCTGTATAAAGACTGTATAGACAAAGGTATGAGGCCAGTTTTTTCCCAACGGGCTTTCCTTGGCTCTGCAAATTGAGCTTGACTCCTTAAAGGGGAGCATACCCTTCCAGTCAAACCCTTGGTAAAACCACCAGTTTCCTCAATTGTGTCCTGTGGCAAAAGAAAAACATGGATTCTTATGGTACTGATTCAAACAACATATGCTATAAGTTAAAAATACTCACAGATAGTATCCAAATTCTAGAGGAACCAGGCAGAGAGAAACAAACATGCTCCAAATTTTCTTCACAGGAGGATACCTTAATTAATAAAGGCTGGAAATAGTTCAAAATAAGTTTCCTTGACTCTGAAAAACAGAACAAGGATCAGCAATATTCCAAGCAAAAGTTTTAAAGATTGTTTCAGCTTTCTAAGTTCAGTCTGTTTAGTTCTTGCTTTGCTTGATATTCGTGAACACTTGAGCTCTTCATGAGTTCTGTAGTTTTTTTTTTTTATTCCAGTGTTATAATCTCCAAAGTTGTCATAAAACTATATTTGAGAGCTCCTGTCAAAGTTCTATAACTCATCATAAACAATCTTTTGAAAAGGATTAAAACAAGTCAAAAATTGTCTGTGAATAACAAAACGTCTAGTGTAGTTACAGTTAGAAGCATAATTGACAAAGTTTGGTTATCTCTGTGGTTTAAAATAGCTTAACATAACAACCGTATTGTGATTGATAGCATATACTCAAACATTAGAATTTTAAAAATTTCATACAATTTTGGAACACATATTGGCATTATTCACCAAAATATAACCTAAAGAAGATTGAACATCACTTTGACAATTCCATGTGCCTAAACATGTTAAACAATCCTGTTTACCTCTCTTTTCTGGACACTCCAGGGGCCCTTTGAAGTATCCAAAAAGCCAGGTGTCAGGAATGACAATTTTATAACTAAAGTTTGATTTTGGGAAGCCTATTGAATATGTTAGAGGTTTAAAACATTTGATGTTATGAAATAGAATTCCAGATTACCATAAATTATTTTACAGAAATGATGACTCAGAAATTTAAAAAACAAAAAACATTTTATAGCCCTTTACAAATTTTGCTAAAGAACAGATTAGTGCCTTAAGAGTAACTTGTGCTTTTATTTCAATCCTCAATTTACAGAAAAACCATAAATTACCTTTTTGAATTTACCCAATATGCTTATACAGGGAATTTTGCAAGATTAATTTTTACATACCCTCTAGCAGCTGTTTGATCTTTTAGCTTATCTCATCTAATGTAAAACAATTATTTAACCCTAGGCAAGAATTTACATTTTCCCCAATGATTAAAGTCATGTGAACTAAAAGATACCACAGCTTTTGTTTTCCATTTTAAAAACATTTGATCAAAGTGCTTATCTTCCTTTAGGATGATTAATTTGAGCTATTTTTATAGACATCACATGCAAAACAAATATATAACTACACAGACACTCAGAAGAAAACCCAGTTCCCACAAGATCCTTCATTTGCCAATTTCCTATATGGATTATTAGCCTCCAGATACCTTTAATTTCTGGGGTTCCATGAGAAAAACAGAAGTCTCTCCCATTTTATGCATGCATTAATAGTGGTGAGGCAAAATGGAGAAAAATAATTTAATTGACTGAAAAAACAAAACAAAACAATTTTTTCAGAAAAACAACGTTCATGAAAAGGAAAACATAAAGGCCATTTAAATATAACTTGGTTATCTACTTTTAATTAAGCTGAGTGTCCTTAAGAAAATCCTTTTCACTCCCTTATAACTCAACAAGTGGCCAATATTTCTGTCTTTCAGCCTTTACTAAAGGTTCAGAGAAGGGAAAATCCAGAACATTCTGTGAAGGGGAAGGGAATCAACAAGTAGCAAAAGGTCATGCAGATATCAAACCAGAAGGGACTCATTTCCTAAGCCAGGATTGAATCCAGGCCATGGGTAAGCTAAACAAAGCCTTGCCATGGCGTTACATGCCATGCTCTCAAGGACGTAAAACAAGATGGAGGCCTGCAACAGAATGTTTCACAGTCCATACAGAAAGACATGCAAAGCACACCCAATTGGCTACAGCTTAAGACCAGCCTCACAAACCCTGTCTCATAATAAAATTTTTACAGAGAATATAAACAGTAGTCATTATCATTCCTAGCCTAGTAAAATGTCTTCTGAAAGGAAAAAAACAAAAACAAAAACACACAGCCATGCTTAAAAGTCAGCTTCTGACCTGATGGAGAAAAGGAAAGAAAGAAAAATTAAAAATGCCATCCAATGGGGTTGAACCCCTTGGCCCCGGGAAGGGGAAGATGTCTCAGATGCATGGCATTTACCAGCCCTAGCTAGGAGGGGAGGGGGAAAAGGGAGCTGCCACTTGCCCTTCTATCCTGAAAAAGGAAGGAAAAGGCCATGGAAAAGCTGGGTTGGACTGAGGCTTCCTGAACCCCAGGAGTGATGGTGGTGGGGGCACAGTTTCCCCTACCCTCAGAAGTGTGTGGATGAAAAGGTTTAGAAATGGGAGGGATCGCCACACTGTCTTCCACAATGGTTGAACTAATTTACACACAGAAATCCCATTTGACCCAGCAATCCCATTACTGGGTATATATCCAAAGGATTACAAATCATTCTACTATAGGGACACGTGCACACGAATGTTCATTGCAGCACTGTTTACAATAGCAAAGACCTGGAACCAACCCAAATGCCCATCGACGATAGACTGGATAGGGAAAATGTGGCACATATACACCATGGAATATTATGCAGCCATCAAAAACGATGAGTTAGGGTCCTTTGTAGGGACATGGATGAACCTGGAAACCATCATTCTCAGCAAACTGACAGAAGAGCAGAAGATCAAACACCGCATGTTCTCACTCATAGGCGGGTGTTGAACAATGAGAACACATGGACACAGGGAGGGGAGCACTACACACTGGGGTCAGTTGGGGGGAAATAGGGGAGGGACAGTGGGGGATGGGGATCTGGGGAGAGATAGCAAGGGGAGAAATGCCAGATGTAGGTGATGGGGAGGAAGGCAGCAAATCACACTGCCACGTGTGTACCTATGCAACAATTTTGCATGTTCTTCACATGTACCCCAAAACCTAAAATGCAATAAAATAAATAAATGGGAAAAAATAAAGGAATGGGAGGGAACGAGATTTCTTGGTTTGCTTCCCACCCTTTCTCAAACCCCATGTTCTGGGCACCAAAGATGTTGTGGGACTTTCTCAGTAGGATTCTTGTCACATAACCAGGAAAGATTAGGCTTGCAGACATACAGAAGGATGAGAAAAATTGAATTTATTTCATGGAAAAAAAGAAAGAAAGAAAAAAAAAGGAAACAGGGACTCTCAGCAAAGTGAGAGTTGCTAGCAGGCTTCCTGCATCACAGATTGGATCCCTGGTTACCACCCAGGAACAGGAGAAGCCAGGCTTTTCCCTGCTGCAAATGGTGCAAACTTCCATGGCTCCACCCCATTCAACTAGTGTGCAGACTGGTCGGAGGTTCTCCAGGGGGCACTTTATACTTGAATGTCTCAAAATTACTTTGGTTAATGCTGTGTTAAGACAAATTGGCCACAATATTCACTTGGCAGATTACTCCAAGCCTTTAAAAATGCCAATGTATATTGTGAATCTCCAAGAGAGATGTGGTATGTTACTTTTCACACTAATTTTTTGGACACAAGGTCCTTTGCAGATTGCTTAGCACAGGACATGATAATTTTCATCTCGCATTTTGGAGGAGTTGTATCCTACTTAGCCATTTGCTTTCGTGTGTGTGTGTGTGTGTGTGTGTGTGTGTGTGTATCTAACTTTGCTCCCTACCTGTGAGATCCCTGATTAAATGAACAATGTGTTTATTTCTATATATTGCACAACTTCTATTAAAGTGTATAAAATAGGGGCTCAATAAATACATTGATTTGAATGAAATTTGATGCTGTAGATTCAGAAGCTAGGGAATACAGGTTTTATAGAGAAATCTATGAAAATTCAGCCACAGTTTTGTTACTTCTGGCCTTTCTAACAGCTTGTAGAAAATGCCTTTCTCTTGAGAGTCTCACAGACAGGATCGTGATCTTCAGACCATTCTTTTGAATTAGAGATGTTATTAGTAGCAATGTCGTTAAGTGAAATTTACGGGGAGAAAACCTCAGGTGGCTAAGAAACTTTTCTATGCTGGGAAAAGTAATTAATTTCCTAACCTGGAGGTGACTGGATCTTAGTCCACAGGTGATATGTCTGTTTTGTGCCGGTGGTGGTTATAATTTCACCTAATTCCCTATTTGAACTTCAGATGGCATCACATTGCCCAGGTAATATGCTCCTTCCCCCCTCCTCTGGACTCTTCTTTCCCTACTCCGTACTCTCACATGCTTTGAAATGCCCCTGCTGCAGCACAGTTCTCTAAACTGTGCGGGGGGGAGGGTTGGATTAGAAGAGAAACTTATATAATCTCAGACTGACAGAAAAAGTTACAGCACAGCAGAAAGAGCATTTTTTTCCTGATCCATAACATGCTTTTATAGCCAAAAGATCCGTTTCAGGATCAGGCACTGCATTTGGTTCTCTTGCCTTGCTTCCTTCAGGCTGGAACAGCCTTTCCATTTTGCATTAACCTCCTAACTTGATACTTTTGAAATTTCACGCCAGTTGTTTTGTAGCATGTCCCTTTTTCAGGTTTGTCTAATCTTTTTTCATTATTAGAATTGAAAGTATGGGTTTTGAATACCTCTGCATTGCAAGCTTCATGAGGAAGGGGACCATTTCTCTCCCTCCTGCTCCAGACTGCATCCAGAGCTTGATACAGATTTGCTGAGTGAATTATAAGTAGTGTTGGACCATCTCATCATAAATACTCTTCCATCCAGCCTTGAAGTTCCCTGTCACATTCTGTGTTGGATTTAATCAGTTTTCTTGGGTTAAATTTATATATATATATATATATATATATATATATATATATATATATACACACACACACACACACACACACATATATATATATATATATATATATATATGTACACACACACACACACACACACAGATATATCTATCTATAGTTAGTTAGTTCTGTATCTTTCTGTAGCCTCTTCCTGTTTTCTTAAATACACTTTAACCAATAAAAAATTTTTTTCACACTTTTTACAGAAATGCAACATATTGACAGTACATAAATATTGTGTTTAATGTTTTTCATTTTTTTACATAGGCATTGTCATGTAATCATGACCTAAGAACTAGAACATTCCCAGACCCCAGAAACCTCACTTTTGCCCCTCCCTTTAATATCTCAATGGTAATTCATTTTCTGATTTAAATTAAGCAATTTATAAAATATTTCCTTATTGACTTTAAGCTCTCTGCCTCTTCAGTTTCTTTCAAATTTAAGCAAAACCAAGAAAAAACTTTAGCTTATTTCATAATAAACACCAATTCTCATATTATATAGCATTTTGTATACATATGTATGCACACACACACACACACACACACACACACACGTTTCCACATGTCACATCCTTTAAGCCTCTCCATCTACCCTATGAAATAGTCAGGACAGGGATTTTTACTGCTATTTTAGAAATGAAGACATGGGGCCTCAGAAGGGAAACCTTCTGAGCCATATTTTTCCAATTTTCAATCTCATCATAGAGTCTATCACAACAATCCTGGCTTTTCTGTAATTGTCAAGGCCAGACTTGACAAGTAAAACTTTCTTCTTTGAAATGTTTTGAAAATAAAGCACTAAACT
The DNA here is from genome assembly GCF_001604975.1 of Cebus imitator. Lineage (NCBI taxonomy): Eukaryota > Metazoa > Chordata > Mammalia > Primates > Cebidae > Cebus > Cebus imitator. Next base: position 3,553,420 of record NW_016107535.1, read on the forward strand.
TCAACCTAGTGCACAGAAAGTGTCGGGCATGGCGAGTTTTGCCCAATACTCAATAGTCAGCTTGAACCACGTAACTTGGGCTCTTTTTTGTAAATCATATTAATGGTAGCTCACATTGTCTATACTTCATAGTTCCTCAAGTATTTCACATCTATTATCTCACTTAATAAGAGTGGATAAACAGCATTTGCTGAGAGCAGTTTATGTTCCTAGATGGTGCTGAGCACTTTACAGCAATTATTAAGACTTTCCTCTCAACAAATGGTGAGGTAGGTATATTAGTTTCTATCATTCCGCAACCTCAGTGTCCTTAAGTAGAGAATTATTTAATCATAAAATTGTTCACCCACTAGAGAGGGTACAATGGAACAATTCTTTACCTTGTTTAGAAGGATCCATGGACCCCTAGCACATCATTGTTGAGTTAACCATCAAGACAGTGAGCTGGCTACAGATCTTCCTAAGAGGTCACTGTAAATATTCCTCACCTCTTTTCTCAGGCTCCCCAGGATCACACAGTCAAAAAAATTAGGAACTTCAAGTTCAGTGCTCTTTTTAAATTGCTCTTTCACCTTCCTTTCACTGAAAACCCAGTTCTAGTTCTCCCTCATGAGGGACTGGACTTCATGATGATATTTTTTTCCCTCACTCCACAGAGCATGTTGCTATTCAGAATATTAAAGAACAAAAGGGAATCAATCTGTTCACATTCTATTCCAAGGTTCTAAAGATAGCAGGTGGTATATTATGTATATATGTCCTCTCAGAGTGCTGAACACTTTGAAGCTATTTCCTGAGAAGGGAGAAGGCAATATCTAAGAGGAGTGTGCTCATGTTTTCTGATGAACTTTGACTCTGCCGTTATATCAGTAAAGGTTAGAAGTAGTGGCTTGGTAAGCTGAAACTTGAGGCATTTCATTGATCTCTTCATGTGCCTCTACTGCTAGGTGTTTCTGGAATATTCAGTACTTAATGACAAGGTTGTGTTATTTTCAAAGGAAATGTTCAAAATAGAAAACATATTCAGGTTAAAATAGCTTTCTTTAAACTCTCTAAAAGGCTTCACAAATCATTTGTTGAGCTTTTTGAAAAGAAAAATCATACCACTTAAAATACATTTCTAATTAATACATTGGTATGACTTTTTTGGGAGTACATCTCTATGAATATTAACCCATGTATCGAGTCAAGTACCTACTGCGACAATCAGGATGCACCATGTATCAAGTCAAGTACCTACTGCGACAATCAGGATGCAAAATTGTTCTGTTTCCCCAAACAACTGTCATGTGCCTCCTTTTTAAGTCATACTCTTCCACTATCCCTAAACCCTTGATCTGTTTGCTCTCTGTCACTCCAGTACTGTCTTTTTGAGAGTGTTATTTAAATGGAATCATACAATAGGCATCCTATTAAGGTTGGCTTATTTAATTCAGCACAATGCCTTAGAGAGTCATCCAAGTTATTAGATCACCATATATAATGCTCATTGCTTAGTATTGCTGAGCATTACTCTATTTTTTGGATGCCACAGAGTTTGTTGGTACGTTCACTTGTAGAATGACAATTGAATTGTTTCCAGCTTTAGGCAATTAATAATAGGACTTCCGCAAACATGCATGTATAACTCTTTGTATGAAAGTTAAGTTTTAATTTTCCTTGGAGAAATATCTATGAGTGAGATTACTGGGTTGTATGGCAAGTTTATGTTTAACTTTATTAAGAAATTGCTAAGCTGTTTTCTGGAGAGAGCATATGGACATTTCATATTCTACCACTATGAGAGTTCCAATTGTTTTACATCCTCTTCATCACTTAGTATTATCAGTATTTATTTTTTAATTCTAGTCATTTTGAAAGGTGTATTGTGGTATCTCCTTGTGGTTTTAATTTGCATTTCCCTGATTGCTAATGGTGTTGAATTATTCTTCATGTGTTTATTTGACTTTTGCATATTCTTTTTGGTAAAGTGTTTCTTTATGACTTCAATATTTTAAAATTTAGTTGTTTGTTGTCTGATTCCTCCAACTTTATTCTTATTTTTCAAAAGTTTTCTCAATGTCTTAGGACTTTCTCTTTTAATATAAATATTAGAATCAGCTTATCTGTAGCTAAAAAAAAATCTTTCTGGGATTTTGATTGGAATTAACTAAATCTATAAGACGTCTTGGAGAAAATTGACTTCTCTATGTTGAGTTTTTCGGTTCATGAATATGGTATGTCTCATATTATTTTCTATTACCAGTGTAACAAATTACCAAAAACTTAGTTGCTTAAAAACACCCATTTATTGTTGCACAGTTTCTGTGGGTCAGAAGGCCAAAACAATGTGGCTTAGTTCTGGTTCTCTGCTTGGGGTTTCATAAGGCTAAAATGGTGGTGTCAGCAATATTGTGTTCCTTTCTGGTGTTTCGGATGATGAATATATTTCTATTCCTTTAAAAGTTATTGGACTATTCATGTTGTCCATTTCATCTTAGCTCAGCTTTAGTAGTTTGTAGTTTTTGAGATATTAGTCCGTTTTATCTAAGCTATGGAATGTATGAGCCTAGAGTTTGTAATATTCCTTTATTACCATTTTATTGTTTCCATGATGCCTAGTCATGTCCCCTCTTTCATTTCTGTTATTAGTGATAGGGAAATTTTTCCTTCTTTTTTGTGTCACCTGGCTTGAAGTTTATGTTTTATTGTTCTTTTCAAAAAACTAACTTTTGATTTCTTTATATATATACATGTATATATATACATATATGTTTTTTCCTTTTAAAATTATTTGATTTCTACTCTATAATTTCCTTAATTATGTTTGTTTAATTTATTCCTCTCTTCTTTCTTTAGTTTCTTAAATGGGAAGATTAGATTATGGGCTTGACATCTTACTTTTTTTCTAAGATAAGGCTTGAATGCTACAAATTATCCTCTACACACTACATTAGTTGCATCCTACATACTTGGTTTGTTTTATTTTTATTTTTGTCAAGTTAAAAGTATTTTCTAATTTACCTTACAACTTTCTTTTTGATTTTTCTATAATATATACTTCATTTTAAGGTATATACTTTAATTTTGAAGTGTTTAGAAATTTTCCTGTTATCTTTCTGTTATTGATTTCTAGTTCTGCGGCTAGAGAACATACTTTGAATTCTTTTAAATTTGTTAAGATTTGATTTATGATACATGATATGGTATATCTTGGTGAATGCCCTACTGAAAAGAATGCACTATTTTTTACTTTTAGAATCCTCAAACAGTTGTTCCATATAATATGCTCATGTTTTATAACTGCATTCATTGGGAAAGACAGGATGATGAACATTTACTTCATTTTACCCCAAATCAGAGTCTTCCATGTTACTTTGCCAAAATTTTATTTACTGGTAAATATTGGATTCTGAAATACTCTGCACAAGAATCTTGTTTTCAAAAAAGCCGTATAAGCTCCATATGATTTGATTATGATTTGATTATGATATGATTTGATTATGAAAATAACTTTCATATCTTAATGAATGCTATCCCTTTCCTGTAGAATGGAATAATTAATAGCTTTTCCTGTTTTCTTCAAAGGCTTGTTTGTCATATCTTAGGTAAGCACAGAATGCAAGACCTACTCAGCCTTTTTGCAGTAATTTAGAGAAATTTAAAGCAAAGATCTGAATGGGATCAGGGCAGGATCAGAACTCAAGGACGAGATCTGACCCTTCATGGGGATGGCCTTCTAGGGTGTATTGATTGGTGTGAATGGCCAAGCTTTCAAAACTGAATAGTCATCATTTTCAGTGGGCAGGTCATAGAGAAGGGTGTGCTTCAACCATGGCAGGAATGAAGCAGGTTTAGCAGTTTCATGGTTACAGGAGGTTTATCGAGCAGACTGTAAGCCTTTACAGGGATACAAGGTAGGCTTCTGGAAGAGGGTGCTGACAAGCACCAGGTCGAAGGCCTGAGTGGGTGTTTTCTGAGTATAGAGCCATATATGGGATCAGGAAACTGAGAAACAAATCCAGTCCTATGACCTGCTGAAATGCTGCTGTGCGGAAGGAAGACAGAACAAATGGTGATTCAGGGCAAATCCCACCCTTGGGGCAGCAAACCTAGTTTCAGCCTGTCACCTGCTGGCTAGATGAGAGCATCCAGTCATCAGAGTGATGCAGGTAAGGAGATGTTAATGATTACCAAGTCTAGAGAATACAGACAATAAAAACTTTCATATGCAGAAACAGATGTTAAGGTGCTGAGCACATGTTAAGACATATCTTTAACATTGTTGTTGATTACAGAGAACAAAGTACATTTTAAATCTTGCTAAAGGATATAGGCATTAAAGTTGATACACTGGGAAACAACGGGATTATATGAGAGACGTACCAAAACGCAAGGGAGGAACTACGGAGATTGTCATGCAGTAAATAAAATGGATAATGTGAGAAAGCCTGGGAATATATTATACGTAGGTTCCAGTCATCTGAAGAAACAGCAGGGTCTGTTAGGCCCCATCACAATAATCTAAGGCTAACCTATAGTTTAGTCACTGAGAAACTATGTTTATTACCCAAGTCCCTTTTCTTTCTGACAGTTTCTCCATCTCTGACCCAGCACTCTCTCACTCTAGGAAGCAAGAACCAAAAGTGTATTATTGTTTACAATAATAAAATTCTAAGGCTAAATACAAAACAATGCTAAATGACCCAGCATTCTCTGAGAGGTTTCAGATTAGCCATCCTCCTCCCAGTAACATTGGTACCTGTAATCTGTCAAAAGCAGCCTGCTCAATCACATTTCCTTTTCAGTCTGCTTTATTCTAATTCATCACAGGGCAGGACTGGCCCTGGATGTGTGTTTGCAGACAAGTTATCTTTAGATTAGCTTTGCCTTGGTGACCTGACTCTTTGCTGCCTTCAGCATAATCCAGTTACTCTTGGGAATATCAATTAAGGCCCTCAATCACACTAATTAGAATGTCTTCTAAATGTTGCCTTAGGAATTCAGCAGCTTATAAACAGGCAAATTGGGAAAATCTAGAGGTATGTGGGGCTTTTAAAATAGCCCACAGCTATTTGGGAGGCCGTAATGCTTTTTAGCACAACTGAGGAGCAGGGCTGAAATTACTGTTCCCTGAATGCAATGAAATCTCTAGTTGCTCTTTGCTGGCAAGTTTAATGCAGAATAATTAATTACATTTATTAATGACTTGGATGAGGATATAGATTGCATGCTGATCAAGTCTGTAGATGTCACAAAGCTAGGAAGATAGTAATTATTGTGATAACAGGCTCCAGAGCCAAAATGATTTCAAGACAGAATTTAGCAGCAATCTATCCAATACATGCCTGGCAGTGTTCCATAAAGTAAAATTTGATGGTCATATTGCTCCTCTACTTAGAAAAGTTTGGTGATCCCCTATTTGCTGTTTAAGTGACATCCCATGCCCTTAGCCTGTTAATTGAGGCTTTGCCATTGATCCTACCACTGTCTACTTTCCAAGAAAATCTTCTATAGTTCTTTTTCTAATACTTTGTGCTTGAGCAAAACTCAGTTCTTTATATACTATTTTCTCTTTGTGTTCTATGCTTTCACTACCTTTGAGCATCATTCTCCACTCAAAGTTTCTTTTACTCACATGTTCCTTTTGCCTCAAGTCTAAATATCCAAACCAGTTCAAATGCCACCTCTTCTTTCATTGTCTTGGCCAGAGTGACCCCTTTCCTTTGCTAATCTTCAATAACACTTATCTGTTTGCCTCTATTTTTATCACTTTTACTTTGTATTATAGGGTTTTTGTGTGTGTGTGTGCACATTTTAAGTTTCTGTTAGACCCTGCCTGGTGCTAGAATTTCTGTCTGGAAACTCTTTTTATCTCCTAAGTGTCTCTGGATGTGTGTTCTATTCATAGTTGATGATACTAAAGTGGCTTCCTTGGGGTTCATCTTTACTATGGAAAAGTGCCCTTAGAGAAAGCCCTACATTTGCTCACTGAGGCTTCGTAGTTATATGATAGCAACTTGGAAACTCAGAGGATAAATCCTTGAGGGGATGGATATTTCCATTTTCCATGTTGTGCTTATTTCATATTGCTTGCCTGTATCAAAACATCTCAGGTCACCATGAATATATATACCCTCTCTATATATACCTACTATATACCCTCCCCCCCACACACACAAATTTAAAAATTTGGAAAAGAAGGAGAAAATGTTTAATACATATTTTATTGAATAAATGAAAGACTGATGAAGAGAAAAAAGATTTTCCCAAAGCCATAATATAAGAGTTGGAAGGAGGAGGTGCTGGGGAGAAAACATCATTGACTTTATCAGATAAAACAATAGCTTCTGATATGATGAGCTCACCTGTGATTTGTGTCCAACCAGGCTAAAAGAGGAAGCATGAACCAGAGATTTTTCGAGACATGTGGTTAAGAGAGGTGACAGGAGTTGGAAACTCGCATCATCCTTTAGGGTAGCCACACAGCTTGGATTCCTTGTGTAGTTTATAACTTTCATTTTAATTTAATGCTCTTAAAACTGCCCCATTTTAAATGATATTATATGAGAACCTTATTTATCAAATACCTCTTTGATCTGTTTAAGCAGCTGCATACCTGTGGTTGTGAAACTTGTGGCATAGGCTATTTGAGATAATAGTCTTTGTAGTTAGCCCAATGTGGATATAAATCCCATCTTTGACACTTAGTAGAAGTATGATCTGGACAAGTTATCAAGACCTCTGCAGGCATTCTTATATGACTATTATATTCAACACACAAAGCAGAGTCCTTAAGCATAGATTTTCTGCATTGTCTTCAGGATTCAGTATTTATAACCCACAGAGGTTTTAACAGTGGCCAGTTATGTATTGGACAGTAGGAAAAGAAATACTTCACAGAGCTGTCAAATCTCCAGGTCTTCTGCATTAAATATCACACAACCAAATATAAGGGTATGGTTCACAGTAGTTGGCTGCTTCAGCTGGTTATCAATAGGAAGGCTAAATATCACAGAAATTAGACTCCTGCCTCATCATTTCTCTCTTCCAGTGAGAAGAGGAGAGCAAGAGCAGCAGGGAACTAGATTTATATTGTTTTCCTTAATGTAAATTCAGAGTGTGATGGATTGCAGAGAAAGTCTGAATCCAGGATTCCTAGGCTTTCTACATGTCACTAAAAGGGAAAATTACCTGGATTGTAAAATATTCCCACTAGAAATACACCAAGGGAATGCAAAGAGGGGTAAGAAGGTTGAATTTATCTGTCAGAATGTGAGTCCTGGTCAGAAAATCCAGATGAATATTTTTTAAGTAGGCAGTTATAGTTCAATGAAAAAAGAGAGAGCTGTAGAGACAGACAGCTGGAGTTTGATCATAGCTCTACCACTTTCTAACCAAAGGATCTTGGTTATATTATTTAAACTTGTCTATGAAATTTCTTTATCTGCATGTAATATGGGAATTAAAAACAACAAAACAAAGCAAAACCAAAATAAAACCTGTTTTATTAGTTGGTTCTGACAATTAAATTTGTTAATACTATAAAATTCCTAGAACAATCCCTAGTCTATAGTAAGTATGCATGCATGCTAATTATTATCATTTAAGGTTTGAAAGTAATAAGTGATTCTCCTTACCTTTGTATTTATGTTTATAGGATGACACTTCTGTGGTATGTAATGAGTCTCTACTTTTATGGAATTCTGCAAAGTGATGCCTCAGGTAAGTGAATGGCTTTTGAAAATGTATTAAAATGCAAGTCAGGCATAGAGTAATGAGTTCACTCTTCCTGAGAATGAATTTAAATGAGCATAATGTTATTTATGTCCATTGTCTTCTGTGGTAGCAAGTAATCATAAAGCAGAATAATAACAGAATTTTGGTGATAGAACCACTGATGTCTCTAGTCTTCATGGGATAGCATGCATAGGAGGAAAGTGGTCTGCTATGTTTAAATACAGGAATTTTCATCACCTTCACGCTAAGCCAACTAGAATATTGCTGTTTTCCCTTACCTCAGGTCCTATGGGGAAAAAGTGGAAGTGATAATAGCACAATCTGTTTTTCAGATTTGAGCCAGTGGTGGAGAAGGCATCAGTGGTAATTATCCATTGAGATGTTAAATGACATAATGATGAGCTTTTGTCATATTGTTTCTATATAGGAAAAAAAGAGAATCTGTCTTTAGACTCATTCTTTGGATGTTACTTCATAAGAGGAGCCAGCTAAGACCTTTATTGAGATTAAAAACCAAACTCAGTCATCATGGGCTTGGATCACATGAAATTAGAGATGGAAGAGACTTGCTATTTGAAAATCCATCTTTTCAGGTCACCTCTTCTTCCCAGAATTATGCCCAGAACCACTCTCTACCTCTGACTATTAATCATTAAATTGCAGCCTATGTTTTTGGACTAATCAAATTCTTAGAAAGTTTTTAGTACATAAAACTGAAATTTGTCTCTTTCTAAGTATTTGCTTGGTTCAACTGCAGGACTGGAAAAAAAAAAAAAAAAGATAAGAAACAAAACAACCAAAAACCTAATGCAATGGTTCTCTAATTGTAATAAAGGGAACCTAGAGGTCCTCATTTTATAAAGCTTTTCAGGTAAAAGTCCCCTGAACACCATGAACCATGCTTTCCATATCATTGTTTTAATTCCTTTTCTGTGTGAGAGGGCTTCCGATATGTTTAGTTACCATATAACCATGACCTCAGTGTTCTGCAATATATGCCTTCAGCCGTTTTTCATATGCCATGGATCTGAGCCCTCCTACCATCCTGATCATCTTTTCTGGGTACATTTCAGCTTTTCTGTGCCACATAAAGCATTGTATTGGAAAGCAAAAATAGCACTAAAGGAGTGGTGTAAGTAGGACAGAGTCAGCTCAAAGCTGAAAGGAGAGGTAACTTCTAGCCTTGTTGGCCTTTGGAGCTTCACAGAGGAAAGGCTGTGGATAACCGGGGCTGCTGTTCAGCTGGGATGCACTTTGTCCAGCATTGATCCTGCTTGGTTAGGTGTCCCATTTGATAGGTGAATTTCTTGATTCCTGATTTTCAAATGTGGTAAATATAATTCTTGATTTTAATTTGTTCTTCTTTGATTTAGTTGTGTGTTTGAATGTTATCGGCTCACAGAAGCTTCCTTGACCATCTTAACTAAAAATCCCAACCAGTCACAGTCTATCCCTCTATCCTGTTTTGGCTTTCTTTTAAACGCTCACATTTCCTGATATTATATTAACCTTCTTTCTCTTGTGTCCCTCTCCTCCCTCTTCATCTTCCTCCTCCTTTTCCTTCCTCTTTTTCTTCCCCAACTCCTAGTCCTTCCTCCTTTTCTGCCTTCCTGCTTTTGTTTCTCTCCATCCCTTTTCTTTCCTCCTTCCCTCTCTCTGTCTTGGATTTTAAGCTGCCTGAGGGCAGGAAGTTGTTCAGAAACTTTTGTTTGTTATCCAAACACTCAGAATAATGATTGACACATAGACACATAACAGATGCTCAATATGTAGATGTCAAATGGTTGAACATATGCCCCTTTACATCCCTTCCCCTGCCCCTAAACTGTCTAGTTTTATAATGGAACCTGTTTGGGTTCATGCCAGTAATTCATGATGTGGTTTTTTGTTCTCCCTCATCTTGAAGGAAGAGGGAGAGGTGACTGTGTTACCATTGCTGAAGGATCGTGAAGGTTCCAGAAGCTAGTGAGTGCTGGTGCCTTCCCAGCGGTCCTGGCGATGTTACTTTTTTGAATGACCCTTACTGTAATCCATCCAGGGAGTCCCCAGCCCCCACCTCAAGTGCTGTTGGTAAGAGAGCTTTCTACCCAGGAACTGTGACTCATAATTCTGCTAGGGGAAACTAACGTCTTGAATAAGATAAGTTCTCATACCAGCCACATTGCGTCACCATGAGAGCAGGAAACATGTTGTAATCCCCACAGCCCATCTGGCACATACTCATTTGCCTTCCTAATGAAGAGGTGTATTGTGTCTGACAGTGATGCCACTTCCTAGTTGGAGGGAGAGGAACAAAAAGGACATGTTGTTGACAAAAACGAAAAGAGCAACTAGCTCTGGGCTAGTGGGGGAAGAAAGAAAGCATCGCACATCTTGAGGGATCAACCAACCTCTCTGCGCATGAAGGTATTGCCTGTTACACGGTATCTGTGGGTGCTGACAGATTTGTTGGTCTTTCGTGAGACTCTCCTTGTGCTCAGGTTCCCATCTCAGCGGAAACACAAGTTGATGTTAGGGACAAAGGAGGAATGTTCTGAAAACCCTAAAGCACTCTACATGTATATCATAGTAGTAAGACATTTATTTTGTTGTTCTGAGTCCTTCCGTGTGGGCTTTTTAAGAGAAGCCTCAAATATAAAAAAAGAAACCATAGCAGCATCAGAGTTTAGCGCCACGCAGTGTGTTTTCACATGCAGTGAACTGGCCTTTAAGTCATATGATTCTGACTTCAGATCAAGATTTTTCTGGTAGCAGTAATGTGATCTCCTTATCCCCTCAGGAATGGGGAAGCAACATTTTCATCTTAGCTGGTGATAAAAGCAAATAATTTTTGTAAAGAGCTTTATTTCCCTTTAAGGAATTGAAGCTTAGATAATTATAATAGTGATTCTATAATTATAATGTGCTAGTTATGGTAATAATAATAAAGCTCCCTCTGCTTAAAAAAGCAGTTTGCATTGTACATATTCAGTGTCATTCTCACACCCAAACCATGGGGTAGTCAGAGCTGTCATAACCACCTTTGTTGGATAAGACAAGTTACGATCAAAGTATTTAAAGGTATTACTCGAAGTCACACGGTTATACTTAGCATGCCTGTAACTTCAACTAGTTTCTCGATTCCTGACATCAATATTATTTTTACTAAATATGCTTCAGTTGGGGTCTACTAGAATATAAATGATTTAGAAAGAAGTTTGAGATCTAAGGGACCACAGGTAATCAATCATTTTGCAAACTGTTAAAGAACCACTCTGTGATAGGTCTCTATGCTTTTTTGGTAAGGAGTATCTTTCCATCATTACCCTACCCCTTCACAGCACTTAAACATTTTCTTCAGGAGGAAAATGATTGTAACCCAAAATTCAAACTCAATATTCCTATTTTTGCTTCTTATAGTATTAAATATTTTTACTAATAAACTCAAAGAGGTTCTGTTAGTAAGACTACGAAATGAACACATCAGCTCAATACACATCTCTTTTGCTGGGCTTCATTGGCAGCATGTAAGGAAGCTGAACCGGTAAAAGCTGCCTTTGGAGTAGAAATAAATTTTGGAGCCTGTGAGCCCAAGTTGAGGCGATAATAAAAATAGCACCATATAGAATATAATGAATTTAAAAAATATTACCATAGCAAAATTATTTGCTGCAAAAACCACACGGAAAAGACAGTGCACTGCCTCCCCAAAATGCAGGCACACACACAGACCTTTGAAAAAGATTTTATTTCAAAGTCAACAGTTGACTGTGTGCCAGGCACAGGGCTAGATTTCACACACATTATCATTAACTTCACAGGAAACATTGTATAGGGTAGGGGCTAGAAACTCTTCTACCTGTTTGATAGTTTGGGAAATGAAGCTCCAGGGTACAGGTAGCCCAGTTGCATGATGCTCATGATGGCATGCCTGATAGAGCTACGCAGGCTTGACTCCAGAAATAGTGCTTTTTTTTTTTTTTTTTTTCTTAAATCCATACTACATTGTGTTTCTTTAGGACTATGCTCTGCTAAGAGAAGTAAGATCCTCTGATTCCTTTTTCATTATATTTTTACAAAATTTGTAGAGAATGGAAATAATCTATCAAATTATTGGGAGTGAATTACACAATGCAAAATAAATAAATAGTAAAAAACACTGTGATTTCCTAGTAATTGAGAGATTTAAGTTCTGTTTTACTCTGTGAGTTGTTTGAGGACAGTAAAGCTGTCATTTCATCATTTTTTATCACCAGACAACTAACAAACAACAGCAGTAGACCCCAATCAATTCCGGTTTCTTGTTTTTCATGAAGGAACATTATGCATCATGGACACCCACAGGGTATATTCCTCCTCTTAGTTACTTACATTGCTTCTAATAACAATGTTAACAATAATTTCACTTTATTCTAAAGATCATGTGTTTGACCATTTTATATTGTACAACCCAGGGTTAGTAAGAGGAGTTTCTTATTTAAGAGTAATACAGTAAGGTTTGAGAGAAGGAAGAGAAAACAATTACCAAATAGAATGCCGTGGGAGCAGAGAAAGTTACCCATCCTGTCAGGAGATATTGGGGAAGACTTAATCATTGCGCTTTCCTAGGAAGAAATGCATCTCTTTTTGGGAATGAAAGAGTTCAGGGCAACTGAAAAGACAGTATGAAGGCATTTAGAAGCCAAGCTGGAAAGACAGGTTGGGAACAAATTTTGCAGGACAGAAATTACTTCACATGAAGAAAATGTCCACATTTAATGTATTTTGGTTGTAGTTGGCTAGGTGTCTTTCTTTTTTAAATTCTGTCTTACTTTTGCAAGGACATACAATATTATTAATTCTATGTGATGGTTCTTTAGCTTCTGGTAAGAATTCAATTTGTTGCCAGCCCCAATGGCCTCATTTTATTTGAATATCCTTGCTTTAAAAACTCCATACTCAGATATACTTGTGACATTGCTTCCTGTACTGGTTGCCCATGACTAGTCATCCTGAACACTTTTCATTTCTATGTAATTTAGTTCAAACATTTGGAAAATGTATGAAGAATACTGTTTCATTTTATTCTTGGACCTAAAGGTCATTGGAATTACAGAATTTCACCCTGTTGTCATTTAAATGATGCCTCTTGGGAGCAGATCTCTTCACTTCTTTTTTTTTTTTTTTCCTTTGAGCTCTGTTTGTGGTTTGAAACACACTTATGTTTTAGTTACTTATATTTCCCAAGGGTGTATTTACTATAGCCTGATTGAAAAGAGATTTAAGTGCCACGTAATTGGCCTGATACTGACTTTGCTGATACACAGCTTCTTGTATCACAGTGATAATTCTAAGTTTAGAAAAATTACCTGGTTCTTTTTCACATGGCTGTGTTAGTTAAGGGAAACCAATATTTTTGTAAGAACACCTGCATATCACGGTAGATAACAATGTTTGTATTACAAGAATTTATTCTACGCTTTGAATTACCTTTGTTTTTGCTATCATTTCCCTCCCTCCTCCCACCCTGAATATTCATTTCTACCATATTTTTAAGGACCAGATCGCCACCTTGGCAGTGACTCACTCCCAACACCAGTTCCTACCCATTTTTATTTCACAATTTTAAAAGTTTCTTTTCCGTGTAACTGATTAACTCCTTTAGAAAGTGAAATACATATCCACCCAAGATAACAACACAGTGATTGTTCTGTTTTTAAATCCACTGAGTGCTGCCATCTCTCTTTTACTTTCGAGGAACAGAGAGAAAATGGATACATTTTACAAATAATTTTGGAATCTCAGTCAACTTCAAGTACCTGCCATCCAAACCTATAAAACCTGATGTACACAGTTGCTTGGATTTGCTTTTTCCTGTTTTAGAGACAGTAGGAACAACAAAAATGCAAGACAACTAAGAAAATGAGAGAAAAGAAATAAAATAATAACTCCTTCAACAACCTAGGCCATAGGGTGTTGTTTTTATGACATTCATTTCTCCTTCTACCATAGGAACCAAAATGCTTGTTGCAGCTGTACATTATTGGGAAATAAATATCATTTTTCTACAGTGTTTGTCGGATCTGAAATAGTAATTTAAGGCTTTTATCCATCAGCCCATTTTTTTTTTCTTCCAAGATACTCTCATATTTTTCAAAGTGCTCTTTGAGGTATATAGGAGTGTTCATTTTGATATGTACACCAATTTACTGGTGTTTGCATTTCGTCTTCACTTACATAAGAAAATGTTATAGTCTCTTTGAGATTTGGGCTCGCCATGCAATGCTAGCAAGACTGACCAATTGAGACTATTTGCCAATTATGTTTTCTCAGTGGTGCCTTCCAGGACCTACTGCATAACTGTAGATACTTAAGAGGAAAGGAAAAGAAAACAAGGACATCTATCATGATTTCTATATGTGTGATTTTTTTTCTATTAAATATTGCTTTTTATTAATATGGTGGGTTTTATTTTATTACTAGTTACTTACACTTGCATAAGAAGTATGCCAAGGGCCAGGTGCATTGGTTCATGCCTATAATCCCAGCACTTTGGGAGGTGGGAAGATTGCTTGAGATCAGGAGTTTGAAACCAGCCTGTGCAAAATAGTAAGACCCTGACTCCACAAAAAAAATTTTTAAAAATAGCTGGGTGTGGTGATGCACACCTGTACTCTCAGCTACTCAGGAGTCTGAGGTGGGAGGATCAGTTGAGCGTGGACAGTAAAGATAAAATGAGCTGTGATCATACCACTGCACTCCAGCCTGGGCTATAGAACAAGACCCTGTCTCTCTTTCTCAAAAAAAAAAAAAAAAAATACAACTACAGTTGAAATATAGACCTTTATTGTTATTACTAGATGAGAGATTAAGTTGTATTTATCATATGTAACATGACATTTTGAAGTATTTATACATTGTGAATTGACTAAATCTAGCTAATTAACATATGTATTGCCTAACGTAGTTACCATTTTTGGAGTGAGAATACTTTCAATTCACTCTGTTATCACTTTAAAGCAAGCTTGTCCAACCCATTGCCTGCGAGCCACATGAAGCCAAAAACAGCTTTGAATATGGCCCTACATATTTCTAAACTTTCTTAAAACATTACGAGACTTTTCCTGATTTTTTTTTTTTTTTTTTAGATCATCAGTTATTTTTAGTGTTAGCTTATTGTATGTGTGGCCCAAGACAATTCTTCTTCTTCCAAAATGGCCCAGGGAGGCCAAAAGATTAGACACACCTGCTTTAAAGCAAACAGATATACAAATTATTGTTCCCAAGTGGATTTCAATCATTATTAATCATAATATACAATAGTTTTGTTTTCCCTTTTGTTCAAGGGGGAGAAATCTTTGTTTGCCATAGACTTATCTGATGACCAGATGCAAAAACCTGCTAGCTTGAACTTGATACACCTGATTTAACCTGAATGCCTTATACTTCTCCAGATCCTTTAAGACTTCAGGCTGTCCCAAAATTGGTTAATGGACTGATATTTGATTTTTAAAGGGAAAACATTAATTTGATTCTTATATTTTCCTTTTTTTGAATTTTTAAATTTATCTGGTCATCTAAGGAAAATTGAATTTCTTATATGATACATGTTTTGACATTCACATGGCTTGATTCTACATGTCTTTTCATCATTTTCTGGTGTCCACTCAAGGTAAAGGAAAAGAAGAAAAAGAAAGACAGAGGAAGAGAGAGAAGACATTTTTAAAAAAGAGGGATAGTAGGAAAGAGAGAGAGAGACAGAAAATACAAAGAGGAAAATAGAGATAGATAAAGTATTCCTAGATGGATTTCCTGGATTTGATGCAAACCCAGCTATATACTTTTTCAGATTACCAAAGAAACTAAACCATTTTTAATACCATATTTAAATACTTCCCTACTTTTTTTTTCCTGAGCTTTGCATTGAATGGTTTCCTTTTTGAACAGTCAATATTTTTCTGAGTGTTTTGTTTGTTTGTTTTACATTCTTACCCTTTCCCTCCTTCCCAGTATATTAAGATGGTGAGAGAAAATAGAAACCTTAAATCTTCCAGAAATTTCCTTGCATCTAGCACACCTACAGCCATGAGAGTGATCAGCATCTCCAGGGATAAGGCTTTGTTAATCAGTATACTTTTATTCAGAAAAAAAAAATAAAGGGTACAGCAGAGGTGGTGGATACTGAAAGCTTTGCATGCCCTTCAGGATAAGGAAGGAAGAAGAGATGGCAGGCAAAAGCATAAAACTCTGGATCCACTTTTGCAAGTTTCTAGTCCTAAGGCAGAAACGATCTGCTGTTGTTTGCAATTGACACTGAGCTCTGAAATGTCTTTGCTAGCAGCAATGTATTTCTTGAGGCACAGTAGAAACCCAGCCCATCTATATTCAGGTCTAAGAGGAGCGTATAGCTTTACTTGAGGGTTGATTGAAATCATGGAAATCGTAAATGGAGTAATTAGTAATCGGAAGTGTTGGAGGACTTTCTCCCTCCCACTGCATGCAGTCTTCTTAGTAAAATGCTAAGGGGAATTTCAGGAAGAAAGTGAAGACAGGGTCTTTCTTCCTGGTTGCTTTATTAAGGCAAACTTTTAGCTCTCTCACCTACATTACTCGAAATATCCTGTTCTTAAAACGGGTCTCTCATCTGTAATGCAGTAATAATTGATGACTGCAATAATAGCCATGAAGCATTTTACAGTATTGCTTTTTAATCACTAAAAGAAGACCATGCTAAGCTAAATATGACTTTAAATCTATTTTATTTTAATTCTCTGTAAATTGATAATTACTATGCAGTGGGTGGGTAGGTAGGTAATGGAAAGGAAGAAAAGTGAGGAAAGTAACATTCTTTAAATCAAGGACAATACTCATATAAGATTATATTCATTTCTGAAAAGCCTCATAATACAGAAATGTATTTTTTCTTCTATTGTTACAAGTGAGGAACTCCAAATTCAAAAAATTGAATTAACTTACCTAATATCACTATAGTAGTAAGTAGTAAAATTCGTATTGCTATTTGACTTTAAGATGCACTGTCATTTAAAATATACCATGCTGCCACTGAATTATTTATAATTAAGACTTCATTTTCAAAACATGCCAACCAAATCTGTCAATAATTGATTATATGGAACACACATATTTGAAAAGAAACATTTAGCCAGTTACCAAAACAGAACCTAAGATGTGATTTTTCATGTTGCCAATAAAATTTCAAGTTGATTTGCTCCAGTCTTCCTGAAACATAGATAGTACACTTTAATTGTGTATATAGGGATAATATGCATATTTCCCAGTTTATAAAAATTTTCTCAAAGGAAAGCAGTTCTAAACTGGAAAAAGATTGCAGATCAATGAAGGAAAGGTGGCTTGGTACAGATGCAGCAGGTTTGAGTGGAGTGGGAAGCTGTTAACTTTGGCATGCTGCAAGGTAGCTTTGGCATTATTCATATGGATTCCCCTGCGGCTAACTCAGAGGTCCTACTAACTCTTAACTCCCTAGCTTTTCATCATTTTCCAACGACTGACTGTGGCCTCTATCCCCCCACTTAGGGGATAAGGGACTTAGTCAAGAATGTTTGCACGTGGCTCAGAGATTTTTTGGGTACCCAGCAGTGTAGAGTTCTAGAAAATTCTTTTCAGTTTACAAATGCCAGTTCTTTTCTGCTAATCTTTGGCAGTGATTAGAAGTGAATTGTGAAATTTTATTGTGGTTTCACTCCAAGTTCTGTTTTATTTCTGGTGGAGCTGGAATGTTTTATCTCTCTCGGAAATGATCACTTTTTGTGTGTATGGCAACAAAACAGCTAGAATGTCACTTGGACTCAGTAAGTACACTGAAGTATGGGCTGGCGGCACCTTAACCCATCCATATTCATACATAGGTAAGCTATTTCATGTACTGCAAACTCTCTAGAATTGAAATTCCAGCAGATTTAATACACAAATCCTCTTCAGTTCCAGGGAAATCAGCTTTTTAATATGCTAATTATTCATTT
This sequence comes from Cebus imitator, assembly GCF_001604975.1. Taxonomy (NCBI): domain Eukaryota; kingdom Metazoa; phylum Chordata; class Mammalia; order Primates; family Cebidae; genus Cebus; species Cebus imitator. The sequence continues at coordinate 3,571,098 of NW_016107535.1, forward strand.
CAAAACATGGAATATTTTTGTCACAAAAGGATGATAAGTATTGTCCTCCTACTTTAAATGTACAACTTGGGGATTTAATAGAAACAGGTTAAAGATCTGTATAACCTCCATATTTAGAGAGGTTGGTCATTCATGATTAGATGTGAAATCCAATTCAGCATATGTCTCCTGGGCACCTGTTATGTGCTGACCCCTGTACATAGGGTAGGTAAAGATGAGAAAGACACTGTGTGTGTATTCATTCATTTATCTATAGTGTGTGAGTATGTGCTAGACACTGTACTTGCCCGTATTGGTAACCAAAACAAATTATCTTTGCCCTCATGGAGTTCATAGTCTTGGGAAGGGCTTCAAGTCTTTTCTTACTTGAAGAAAACAAGTAAATAAACCCATTTGTATAAGAAGTTCTCTATAATTATAAATAAGGCATTATAGTGATGGAAAGTAATGGGGTATTCCTTTCCTTATCCCATAATTAAGGACGATCTATTAATGAAGATGCTGTTTTATTGAGAATTGAGGGATGAGAACGAGCCATCTTCAAAACAGTGGGATGGCATGTAGATGCTGGGTTGCAGGAGCTTCACGAACTATGGGGAATGGAGCATGAGAGGAAGAGGAAGACGTAGGCAGGGTGCAGCACATTCTGAGGACGTTGTTACATTTACTTTAACTGCAATAAAAAGCCATTGAAAGGATTTGGGCAGGACCCTTACGTTATCCAGCTAAGGTATTAAATGAGCGTGCTAGCTGCTACGTGGGAATAAGATTGGAAAGGATTTCTGTTTTTCCCAGTATGGCGGACAAGGTCCTCTAAACACCCCTTTTGCTGTAAAGCAGCTTGAAATGCTGCATTTAAAAATAAATGTCATTTAAAATGAATTGCTGAGTTGGTAAGAAATCCTTAGAGGCCAAAATTGAAGTGAAAACAGGAATCCAGAAAAGAAAGGAAGCCAGCTCTGCAGCTGGCGGCTGCCCAGGGTTAACATCCAGAGTCAGAGGAAGAGATATATTTAAATGCTAGGACATTTGGATAATTTTTTAGAAAAAATAATTAAATTCCTACCTTGTACTTCACAAGGTAGGAATTTAATTGGGGTACAATTCCTACCTTGTACTTCACAAGGTAGGAATTTAATTGGGGTACAATTCCTACTTTGTACCCCGAAATAAATCTCAGTTGAATTAAGTATTTGAATATAAAAAATAAATTAAACTCTAAGAGTAGTAGAAAAAAATATATGCAAACATTTTTTTAATGTTGGGATGGAGACATTTCTATATATGTCATCAAAGGTAGGGGTTAGCAAAGAAAGTCTGATGTAATCGACTACATAAAGATTTAAAAATTAGTATAGCACAAAATATTATAATCATAAATTTAACAAACATATACCCTAACAAATGGTACATTCTCTTGCTATATGGTAGCAAAGATGAATATAAGAAGGACAAATGAAAAATTGGGAAAACAAGTATATGGCAAAGGGTTCATATCATCAAAATACAAGGAGCTATTGTACACACACACACACACACACACACACACACACACGTCTTTTCAATATAAAGCATACTTTGGAAAAATTAGCAAAAACATTTGAAACTAGCAGTTCAGGCCGTCAAAAACGGATCAGCATAGATTGATTAGGCTAAAAAGAAGCTCTACTTCATGCATGAGAAAATAGATTCAAGCTAATCCAACGTGAGATGCCATTTTTTTTTTCCACTCATACTTCTGGCAGAGATTAAAGAACAATTCCACCTAGCGTTCGTCTGGATGCAGCGATTTAATGACCAGGTATGCTGGTCTCACACACAGTGGTTGAGAGTGCACCTGGCATAGGCTTTGGAGGGGGGACCTTGGCTATTTGTTTCAAAGATACCGCCAAAATACCTCCCTGTAATCTTATAATGAACCATCCATAGTATATCCTAAGAAAATTATCAGAGAAATACATAAAGACATACTCAAAACCTGTATTTTTCATAATATTTTTACAATGAGTAGTTTTGGAAACAATATGAATATTCATGATAAAGGATACTTAAATCAATATATACATATATATACTGATATATATATATACATATATTGAGATACATATATATATCAGTAAAATGGAATGTGATGGACTTGTTTGTAATAGATGTGTCTGTTTAAAAGCAGGTGCCATATAGCAGAACTAGTGTGAAACCTTTACCAATTGTGGCAGTTGTTTGCTGGAGCTAGGTGGTGTGGGCTTGTAAGAACCAATTATTCAATTTTTAGAAAGCTTTTAAGCCCTTTATTAAATTAGTCATTTGAAATTGGCTTTGGTAGGAGTCTTTACCCCATGGAAATTGGTACACTGAAGCTAGAAATTAGCTTCCTCATCACCCCCTGGGTATTTACCAGCCTGCCACCCTGGTCATGCATATGTAAGCATGGGGAAAACCTTTTTGGCATAAGATACACCTTTTTTTTTTTTTTTTTTACAGGGTCTTGCTATGTCACCTAGGGTAGAGTGCTCATTACAGCCTCAAATCCCTGTGCTCAAGAAATTTCCTTGCCTCAGCCTTCCATGTAGTAGGGACTACAGGGGCATGTTACCAGGCTCAGTTAATTTTCTTCCTCTTTCTTTCTTTCTTTCTTTCTTTCTTTCTTTCTTTCTTTCTTTCTTTCTTTCTTTCTTTCT
>NW_016107535.1:3573815-3580403 GCF_001604975.1 Cebus imitator
TTTTTTTGTGGAGATGGGGTCTTGCCATGTTGCCCAGGTTAATCTTGAATGCCTGGCCTCAGGAGATCCTCCTGAGTGATCCTCCTGCCTTGGCCTACCCACGTACTGGGATTATAGGTGTGAGCCACCATGTCCAGCCTACACCCAAATCTTAACCATGATTATCTTTGAAAAGTAAAATTATGTTTGGGTTTATTTCCCTCCCTTTTAAAATAACTTTATCTTCTGTTACTACATTAATTACTTTAGGATTATGGCCTCCAACTGCATGAATATTGCTACAAAGGGAGCTAAGCATTGAGCACATGTGGACATCAACATGGGAACAATAGACACTGCAGACTACTAGAGAGAGGAGGGAAGAGGGGACAGGTTGAAAAATTACCTATCGGGTATCTGTACCCCAAACTTTCAGGATCATGCAATAGTCCCATTTTACTAACCTGCATGTGTAGCTTGTATCTAAAATAAAAGTTGAAATTAAAAATAATTTAAAAATAAAAGTACTTATTATCTGACTGTATTTCAATCTAGTTAAATTTGTATTTAGAAGTAAAGGGTAACAATTTTTAGAAATAAGAAAGTATATAGATCTGAACTGTTGTAATCCTTGGGATGGCAAGCAAGAGGCAATTGTGACAGGTATGATAGTTTAAGCCTTGGCTCTTTGTTTCTATCTGTAAATTGATATGGTGATAACTTTTCTAGCACAGAGATAATTTCGACATTCATGAAATGACCTTGGTAGACTATTAAATTAGAAGCTTTCTGAGGGAAAATAGATATTGCCATAGATTTTCCTGCATTATAACCATGGCTCATCTTTCTGTATTTGTTAGTGTGTCATGTCAAGAAAATAAGCATTAGCTACCCAAATACTTGGAATTTGAAATTAGCAACTCCCCACTTTCCTCCATCAGTCTACTAATATTGGATACTGTATTAGTCTGTTCCCAAGTTGCTAATAAAGACATAACAGAGACTGGGTAATTTATAAAGAAAAAGAAATTTAATGGACTCAGAGTTCCATGTGGCTGGGGAGGACTCAAAATCATGGAGGAAGGTGGAGGAGAAGCAAAGGCATGTCCTACATGCCAGCAGGCCAAAAAGCATGTGCAGGGGAATTGCCCTTTATAAAACCATCAGATCTCATGAGACGTATTCACTATCATGACAACAGCATGGTTAACCCTCCCCACCACCACCGTGATTCAATTACCTCCCACTAGATCCCTCCCATGACATATGGGGATTATGGGAACTACAATTCAAGATGAGATTTGGGTGGGGACACAGCCAAACCATATCAGATGCTTAGCCCGAAACCTATCAATACACTCTGATTCTTACCTGCTTTATCTACTCATTTAAACATTTCTCTTCATTACAGGCAGCTTTCTGTTTTGTTTATTTTTGGTTTTGCTTTTAAGAGCTCCGTACTACAGAGTATACTAAGCTAGTTGTCAACATTTCAATATGTGTAGGCATGGTTATGCATGTGTTAAGCAAATGAGTACTTCCTCCTTTATCCATCGGCATTCCTTCATTTCTCTATGCAATAAACATACGTTGTGTTAGGCTTACACTGTGTGCCAGCTACAGTTCACATTACCATTATATTCACTAACCATTATATTCACTAACCATTATAGTGATGAATAATATCAAATAGCATTTTATAGTATTAAAATGCTTACATTATTTTATCTTAGAATAACATTGTAAAATATATTATTATTCTCATTTCACAAATAAGGAAATAGAAGCCTGGAGAGATTAGGTGGTTTAGACATAGTTTTACATATAGGAAGTAGAAGAACCAGAACTCAAGGTTTTGTCCTCTGTTCTCAAGCCCATGATTCTTTTCTCCTGGCAGACCCAAGGGATATCTACCCTTTTATTACTGAGGACATCTTTTATTTTATATTTTTTCTAAAGATTCCTTGTATTGCAAGCAATAAAAACAGACACATTAGTCATGCAGCCATCACAACAATCTAATTTTAGAACATTCCATCACCCCAAAAGGAAGCCCTGAGGATTAGCAGCCAAATCCACAACCCATTCTCCCCTCCCTAAGCCCTAGGCAACCACTAGTCTACTTCCTGTCTCTATAGATTTGCCTATTTTGGATATTTCTTATACATGGGTTGATATTTTATGTGGCATTTTGTGATTGATTTAGTTTGCACTTAATGCAATGTGTTCAAGGTACATCTATGATATAGCATGTATCACTATGTTATTTTTTAGTAATGAATAATATTCATCATTGAATTGAATCATAATTGATAAATATTACTCATCTCTGATGGACCTGTGTGTGGTTTCCAGATTTTGACTATCATGAATAATGCTGCTATGGACATATGTGTACAAGTTTTTACTTGTATGTTTTTAGTTTTGTTGGGTATATAGCTATAAGTTGAATTACTGAGTTATGGTAACTCTATGCTTAATATTTTGAAAAACTGACATTTTCCAAGGTAACTGTACCACTGTAAATGTCTTTTTGAAGTATTTTGAAGTATATACCTCTTTGAGGTATTTGCACTCTGTGTAAATGGAGAACAACTCGTGTGCACATCTTATGTTCAACTTTTTTCAGCTTTCATGTATCTCCTGTTCAACTTTCATACTCAGCTGATTTCAGCTCCAGTGAATATCTGTCTAGATATGGGACTGCTGGATCAAATGCTACTCTTATTTTTAATTATTTGGCAACACTTCCATAGTGTTTTTCTAGAATAGATAAAGAGAAGGCATTATATCATACAATTGAATATCAGTCAGTCCTAAAAAAGGAGGAAATCCTGCCATATGCATGGACCTGGAGGACATTATGCTAACTTAAGTAAGCCAGGCACAGAAGGAGAAACACTACATGATGCTATTTATATGAAGAATCTAAAATAGTTAAACTCATAGAAGCAGAGAGTAGAATGGTGGTTGCCAGAGGCTGAGGAGGGGGAGAAATGGAGAGCTGTTAATCAAAGGATGCAAAGTTTCAGTTATGCATGGTAAGTCCTAGAAATCTACTGTACACCATAGTGCCTGTAACACTTCTGTATTGTATACTTAAAAGTTTGCTAAGAAATTAAATCTTATATAAGGTGTTCTAATCACTAAAATAATTAATAAATAAATGAATACATAATAGGGCAGGAGCAAACTTTTAGAGGTTATGTATATGATCATGGCATAGATTATGATGATGGTTTCTTGTCCGTGTATGTATCTTCAAACTCATCACTTTGTGCACATCAAATATGTACAGGTTTTTTATGTCAATCCTGCCTCAATAAGGTGTTTTTTTAAAAGAAACAGCAGAAGAGGTCACTGTGAATTCAGAGGTCTTCAGAGGATTCAGCCCTTTAATCTCTGATTCAGTAAAGGGGCATCTGAGTGTTTCCTTTTTTGTTAGTGTAACAAATATAAATCTCAGTGCTATGGGAACTCAGAAAATGTTCTGGATCAAAACATGCCCTGGGTAATTCACAATGTATAAGGCAGAGAAGAAAACCCTGGACCCAAGTCAAATCCTGGCTCCGTGTGACTCTCAGTGTCCTTATCTATAAAATGAAGCTGATAATATCAGCTCTGCTTGCCCCACAGAACTGTTTTGGAGATCCAGTGAGAGAATGAATCTAAAGTTTTCTGTAACCAGTAAAAGCAAATAAGGAAGCAGATGCTCAGTCAGATGAGCCTAGAAACAGATACCACATACTTGGCAGATAGGTAAGCACCAATTGGTGCTCTGTATTATGAGATTAGGATAGAGACTTTTTACCTTGGAAGGTGTGTGCTTGCTTACAAGAATCCATATTGCCAAATGTGAGCAAACCCTTGCCCATCAGAGTTTTTGCAAAATTCAGATGTTCAGTTATATATCAGTTGTTTAAGAATTCAAAAGTAGATTGTAGCTTATTTTTCAAAACCAGTTGCTTTACAACCAGTTTATGATTCTGTGATTCTCTGCTACCTTCCCTGATTTTGATGACTCTAAATCAGTTGAGGCTTGTATTATTTTTCTATTGTATTTTTCTTTTCTTTTTTTTATTATACTTTAAGTTTTGGGGTACATATTTACTAAAGAAAGATGGGAAAATAAAATTTATTCATTCAACAGTGATTGTTTGTGGTATTTCCGTGAGCCAGGTATTTGATAGGCATTAGGATATGATAAGGAGCAAAATAGTCCCTGTTCTTTACTTCATACTCCTTTATATATTATCTGTTCCATGTCTAACTGTATCAGGGCCCCTGCTATTCACCAGGACTCGTGGATGGCACCAATACTGTGTTTTAAAAATGAAAAACAAAGCAGAGGTCAAAGTTAGGTTCTAAAAGAAATAAATATGAGGAATAACATAAGGAATATAAAAGATGTTGAGACTGCAATTCAGTTTTGTTGCTAATTTATTGTGTGAATTTGGGCGAGCTACTTAACCTGTCTGAATCTGTTTCCACATCTGTTAATTTGCTTAGCTATTGGCTCTTACAAACTAGCAATCCATACTTTGAGATTCAAGAGCCTCTGAACCAAGTTGCCTTTCTTTTTCTTTACGTTTTTGATCAATCTATCTTTGATCATTTTCCATGTGGCTCTATCTGCTCCTCTCCATCTTAAGTATCCTAGTCCAAGCCACATAATCTCATTCTTTAACTTTTCTTTTCTTCTCTCTCTCTCGGTCTCTCTCTCTCTTTTTTTTCTTTTGAGATGGAGTTTCATTCTTGTTGCCCAGGCTCGAGTGCAATGGCGTGATCTTGGCTCACTACAACCTGCCTCCCAGATTCAAGTGATTCTCCAGCCCTCCAGCCTCAGCCTCCCAAGTAGCTGGGACTACAGGTGCCCACCACCACCCAGGCTAATTTTGTATTTTTAGTAGAGACAGGGTTTCACCATGTTGGTCAGGCTGATCTCAAATTCATGGCCCCAGGCGATCCACCCACTTTGGCCTCCCAAGTGCAGGGATTACAGGTGTGAGCCATCATGCCTGGCACATTCTTGATTTTTTCTGCAGCAACTTCCTAACTAGCTGTTTCTCCTTCACTTTTTCTTTCTACAGTTTATTCTTCACACAGCAACCAGTGTTACCTATTTCAGATAGTAAATTAAATCAGGTGTCTCCTCTGTGGAAAACTCTGGAAGCATTTACCATTATTCTTAGAATTAAATTTAAGTCCCTTACAGTCTTCAGCTTCTTCATATTCCACTGTTCTTGTCCCTGGCAATTAAGTTTTTGAGGTTCTTCCAGAAATTCACATGTACTATTCCCTTTCTCACCTAAGTTCTTTCTTCACACACTCTCCTCTCAACTTAGCCCCCCTCATCTTCATTTTTTTTTTTTTTTTAGATGGAGTCTTGCTCTGTCACCAGGCTGGAGTGCAGTAGCCCAATCTCGGCTCACGGCAACCTCCGCCTCCTGGGTTCACAGGATTCTTCCGCCTCAGCCTCCCGAGTAGCTGGGACCACAAGCACATGCCACCATGCCTGGCTACTTTTTTTGTATTTTTAGTAGAGACGGGGTTTCACCATGTTGGCCAGGATGGTCTCGATCTCTTGACCTCATGATCTGCCCACCTCAGCCTCCCAAAGTGCTGGTATTACAGGCGTGAGCCACCATGCCCGGCTATCTTCATTCTAGTGCACTCAGCTCAAAAGTCGATTTATCAAGGAACATCCCATCTCCTGCCTAATTGCTGACTTCTCAGACTAAGTAAGATCCCTGTTATTATATCCACTTTATACCCTATACTTCTTTTTCATAGTAATCATTCCAATAGCAATTGTTGTTAATTGCGTATTTATTTAACTACTTAATTAATCAGTCTGTGACCTTCTCTAGAATGAAAGCTCCATGAGAATAGGCAGATTTATTTACCTCTGTATCTTTAATGTGTAGCAAAGCCTTTGCACTTAGTAGGTGCTCAGTAAATAGTGAATGAATGAAAAGATATAATAAATGGGTAACAATTCTTTAAATCAGCTATGACATTATTTTCTATGAGATAGCACAGTATTTATGTCAGAGAGTTCTGAGGAAGCATAGACTTTTCTTTCTGTGTAGTTCCTGATCTCTGTTTTCACTGTGTACAGCACTCATGCTACCCGATTTAGAAACAAATATCTACCAAACTCTGTGTGCTGGGCACTGTGGTGGATGAGCAGGACTAAAGCCCTCTCTTTGAACTCACCATCTAGCAGTGGATTGGGCTCAAGTAACAATTATGCAAGGCACAAAGTGGTTAGTATCATAAGAGAGATTCAGGGAAACAACTATATTGGTTTCAAAGTGAGAGAAGCTGCTTCAAACTGAGGACAGCCATCTATATCCTGAAGTGTAATGTCCAATTTAGGCCATGAAGAATTTGTGTGATTTGACGGGTGAGAAATGGCAATGAAGAATGGGCCTATGACTAAATAATTGCCTCTGCCCAGTTGTTACAAGTAAAGCCAAGTCTCTAAATAAGAAGTAGGAACTGAACGTTTTAAAATTTATTTTCATTTTTATTTACTCTTTTTTTTTTTCCCATTTATTTATTTTATTGCATTTTAGGTTTTGGGGTATATGTGAAGAACATGCA
>NW_016107535.1:3586369-3590943 GCF_001604975.1 Cebus imitator
GGGGTGCCGACAAAGCAGCGGCGTGGGGCAAAGCCGCGCTGGCTGAAACAGCCGCGCTGGCGACCATGGATCACCTCTGCCCGGGAATTTCCTAGTCTGTGGGCAATAAAAACGCGGCGTCCACTCACCCTCTGCGCTTTCACTGGGAGCTGCGATCCTGAGCTGTTCCTAAACGGCCATCTTGGATCCGGATCCCATTTTTATTTACTCTTATTTGCATATAGTCAAATTGAGTTTTTGGGTGTAAGAAGTCCATGAATTTTGACAAATGCATACAACCATGTAGCAAACATCGCAATTTAGGTACAGAAAAGTCCCATTATCCCCCCCGAATTTCTCTCATGCTGACACTGTGAAGTTCCCCAAACTCCAGTCCCTGGTAACCACTGATCATTTTCTGCTCCTATAATTCTGCCTTTTTCAGAATATCAGATATATAGAATCGTACTGGTCTGGCTTCTTTCACTTACCATGACACATTTGAGGTACATCCATATTATCTTAAGTATAAGAAGTTCATTCCTTGTTACCGAGTAGCATTCCATCGTATGGATATGCCACAGTTGTTTATTCATTCATTAGTTATAGGATATTTGATTGCTTCAAGCTTTTGGCTATTATGATTAAGGCTGCTGTAAACATCTATGTACAGGCTTTGTCTCAACACAAGTTTTTGTCACCTAGGACTGATATTGCTAGGTCTTATGATAAGTGTCTGTTTAACCTAATAAGAGGCTGCCAAACTCTTTTCCAAAGTAGCTGTACTCAATTCTGCATTCCCGTCTTCAATGAATGGAAAGTCTAGCTGCTGCACATTTCACAAACCCGTGCTATTTTCAATTTTTTAAAATGCTAACCATTCTAATAGTTTTGCAGTGGTATCTTGTGTCATTTTTAATTTGCATTTATATAATGACTAATGATTTGGGCCATTTTGTCATATGTATATCTCCTTTGAAGTGTCTGTTAAAATATTTTGTCCCTTTTTAAATTAAGTTGCTGATATCTTTCATTGACTTTTGAGCGTTCTGTATATATTCTGAAAGTGAGTTCTGTATTGAATAGCTCATTTGTGGTTTGTCTTTGCTAACCTTTAATTTTCTTGTTATTTTAAAAATCTTGCTCCGGGGCCCATCATTGGCTCTCCTACTAGTCTCTTAGGTCTACTCAGTATGTTTATAGAACTTCTAGTTTTTTTCAGACACAGTGGGGGCATCCATGAAGATGAAAATGACCATTGGCCTGTTAACAAGGAGACTTTGAGTAGCTGGAAAGAGAATCCAGGTATTCAAGTATTTAGAACCCATGAAATAATGTCCTGAGTGCCATAGGTATGTATAGATAGTGTGCTATACTACAGAGCATTGTCACTTATTGAGGTTTCTGTTTATTAAAATACTTTGTGGCCAGGATCCCAAAGAGAGCAATAATAAAGTCTCTGTTTAACTACATCCTACAAACTGTAACAAAGTGGCTTCCCTCTCTACAGCCTCATGTATTATCTTTGATGATGATGGGCATTAGGGGATAAAGAAGGAGCTATGCCAGACAATGCAGTCTTTCTCATCTTGATAAGTCACAGTGTCCCACTCTAACAAGTGAAAAGCAAAATGCCACATCAGAAGCAATTAGCCTGGCTGCATCTCCCCGCTCCCTCGCCAGTCTGCTATAATTGTCTCTTTTGACTTCATTTAATAACAAATGGGTAAAGAAGTTTCATTCTTGACACATGTGGAGTTTCACATGTGTGTGACCCATCAGATAGCTTCAGGGCACAAGTATGATGCCCAGCCTATCTTTTATCTCTGCTCTTAGTTGTCATTAATATGCGTCACTTCAGGCTGGGTGCAGTGGCTCACGCCTGTAATCCTAGCACTTTGGGAGGCTGAGACAGGCGGATTGCCTGAGCTCAGGAGTTTGAGACCAGCCTGGGCAACACAGTGAAACCCTGTCTCTACTAAAATACAAAAAATTAGCTGGCTGTGGCAACGTGTGCCTGTAGTCCTAGTTACTTGGGAGGCTGAGGCAGAAGAATTGCTTGAATCCAGGAGAAGCAGGTTGCAGTGAGTTGAGATCATGCCGCTGCACTCCAGCCTGGGCAACAGAGTGAGACTCCGTCTCCAAAAAAAAAAAAAAAAAAAAGTGTCACTTTATTCATTAAGTACCATTAGTGACTCTCAGTTGCCACAAAGATAAAGTTTGTTCTTAATTCAGATTGACCCTAGTCTCATTGACCCTTTACCATTCTCACTCTGTGAAATCATCCCATACCCTGTGATCCAACCCCAGCTGACTGATGGACTAACTAATCATGGTTCACATTAGCCTGGACTCCTTCCCTTGAATCTGTCTGTGCACATTTTATGCGTTTTTTCCAGACTTAAATAAGATGCCATCTCTTCTGTGAAGGCACCAATGAGCTCCAACCATCCTGAAGTCCAAATTAAGAGTGTCTTCTGCCCTCCTATGAAATGTTGCATCTTTATTTTTTCCTTTTGACACTTGCTTCATTTTGCTTTGTGTTGTGATTGTCTACCTGACTCTCCACCCTTTCTGGACAGTGAGATCTTTGAGAGCACAGTCTATATCTTCCTTGTATCTTTATCCCCCACTGGAGCTAATATAAACTGTTGCATGTGGTAAGTTTTCACTGATTGAAGGACATGCCATAACCCACAGTTCACCTTGCTTTGTGACCCAGACAGAAGAGGTGTCTCAGTGGCTGATAGTTATAACCGGAGGTGACAGGGTGCTCTGATGTGTTCTAAGCAAAGGCAGCCCTGTTTCCCTATTGGCTGTGATTATGCCCTTCTGTCTAGAATAGGAAAGGAGTGATTTGATTTTGAGTAATAAGCAACCTGACTCTAATTGTCTACTTTAAACGCCTTCCACTGTTCTGCTTAAGGTGATTTTCTACCAGCATGAAATGTTCTCCTTCCCAGACAGTTGATGGAGGAGCTGAGTCGTGCTTGACTATATTTAATAAGACAGAGGCAGCTAATGCCCCAGGGAGCTGCCTTCGAGGACAGCCTGACATTTCTGACTCCTCTGCTTTTTAAAAGTGGGTGTTGTGAGGGAAAGTTGAGCATGAAGGTAGCTTCGGAGTCTCCATTGGGAAACGAACTATATAATGACACTCTCTAATTTAGATGGATGTGATCCGCCCCACTGCCTCTTGGCTGTGATATGTGTCTTCTGATGCTGGGAGGTGCTAATCAAAGATGTTATATTCTTCATTAAAGAGTCTCACTGGCTTACTCACTTTGTTCCACTTTCTGTTAATGGGTGCCCACCCACCTCCATTCTTTTCTCTGAAAAACTGGCTTGATTTATATTTTTCAGAGTCAGGCTAGCATTGATTATAAACCCATCATATGATAGATATGGACCGGATTACAGATCATCTGGTTTTACCTTCCTATACATGATAAAACTGAATCCCAGAGAAGGAAACTTACTTGGTCACTGTCAGCATTAAATTTTAGATTCTAAAGAGTGATAGATGTGCGTTAGAATCCCTGTTTCCTACCTACTTGCTGTGTAATTGTGTGGGTGTATTTTAACTATCTATGTTTCAGGCTCCTCATTCCTTAAATAAGGGCAATAATAACGCTGTCTGAAAGAGTCATTATGAAGACTGAAAATTATAATAAATGTAGAGCAGTTAATACCTGTCATAGAGAAAACGTTCACTATTAAGTGAATGGCAGTGGTAGTTCTTATGATGGTGGCAGTTATAAGGTGGTCACACAGGCAGAATTAGGACAAGAAATCAGGTCTTCTGACCCTAAGTCTTTGTTCTCCATAGGGTATTACTGAAATTCTCCAACTAGATCTGAGACCCATATGTTCTGGGACTCTATAATGATAACATGTGAAAGAACTTTATTTCATGTGCTGTCAGTCTTGAATGGACATTTCATCAGGAAGACTATATTTTTTCTAGATTTTGTTCATATCCCCTAGCACTCACAGAATCCTGAATAAATATTGTCTCATAATGAGAATAGAGAGCAAAGGCTGTTTGATTATTAAATGAGAATAATCGAATAATCACTGGATTTTTACACCTCAATCACGGATTAGAAAAGATTGAGTGGAGAGAACACACACACACACACCCCAGCTAATGACTATTAGAGTTTCCACAGTGTACTGTGTCACACTTGACACAAGCCTGCTTATTTATTGTCACGACAGCCCTGCAAAGAAAATCATTCCCTTCAGCAGCATAAGCTTGCTCATTACAGTAATTTTTAAAAGAAAATAATGAACCAAGGTACAGAGGAAGCATACCCAGAATTCTTTTTTTTTTTTTTTTTTGAGATGGAATCTCACTCTTGCTCTGCCTCCCAGGTTGGAGTGCAGTGGTGGGATCTCAGCTCACTGAAACCTCTGCCTCTTATGTTTAAGTGATTCTCCTACCTCAGCTCCCCAAGTAGTTGGAATTACAGGTGCACGCTACCATACCCAGGTAATTTTTGTTTTTTTTTTTGTTTTTTTGTTTTTTTTTTGAGACGGAGTTTCGCTCTTATTACCCAGGCTGGAGTGCAATGGCGCGATCTCGGCTCACC
>NW_016107535.1:3591023-3609475 GCF_001604975.1 Cebus imitator
AGACGGGGGTTTCACCATGTTGACCAGGATGGTCTCGATCTCTTGACCTCGTGATCCACCCGCCTCGGCCTCCCAAAGTGCTGGGATTACAGGCGTAAGCCACCGCGCCTAGCCGCTAATTTTTGTATTTTTAGTAGACACAGGGTTTTGCCATGTTGCCAGGCTGGTCTTGAACTCCTGACCTCAGGCTATCTGCCTGCCTTGACCCAGGATTCATTATTTAGCCTTCTGTTTCCTGGTGCCCCTTTGATGAGAGAAGAAGAGCTTGTTCTAGGTGGCTATTAGATGATGCTACTGTATTACTTTCCTTATTCTGCACAGCAGCAGAAAGGGTGGTTGCTGGACCCTTCTGGGACATAAACACATGATAATTCGGGGTCTTTTTTGCTGGTAATCCAAAACCCAGTTATGAAATCATTTGATTGAAACCTGGAAAGAGACTGCAGACCTTCAGCAGCTTCTTTAGATTTGGGAACTCTAAAATTATGTAGAAAACCCAGGATTTTTATTCAAGTGCTCTGCCACAAGGAAAACTTTATAGAAAGTGACACTTGCGTTCACAAACTAAGAGTGGAATCCCAGCATGGCAGATACTGATGGAAAACTGCTCAGAGATGCTAGAATATTCGTCCTTTGATAATACTCTGAAAGACTCCTGCTCTTTTAGATTTGATTTTGTAACTTTAAATATTGCTTATTATAATTCTGAATTTAAACTTCATAGGTTTGGTTGTTTTCATCTGTGGGGCTTCACTTTCCTTTTTTACCTCTTCCTTCTTTTTTCCTTTGTTTTCAGGTTTACTTTGTAATGACCTCTCCATTCTTTTTATTTTTTAACTAGCTGGGACTGCCACTCTAATTGACATAAAATGACAGTCTTTAGGGCAGTGTAAAGATAAATACCTGGTGTCATAAACAGGAGTAATACACTATTGGGAATAAAAATATTCTAGGGGCAAAGTCTAATGAAATTGAAGCTGTGGCTTGTGGATTTTTCCCCCACGAAACCCTTTTTATAAATTTGGCATTCTTTCCTAATCTGACAAATGTTATCATCCCTTATATCTATCAGCGCTATTTCTTTCTTTCCTTCTTTCTTTTTTTTTTTTTTTTTTTTCAAATTACTCAATAAAGAAAACTTCCTTTTGTTGGTGGGAGTAAGGTATGCCTAATTATCTGGTCCTGGAAAGCCATCTGCCCAGTGATGAGCACAGGGTGTACATTGTACCAGCAACATGAGAATGCGTGATGGATGCTCACAGATGCTCCAACTCTCCCTCCTCTGCTCCTGACTTCTTGCTCTCCTCTTGATGACTTAGTCAAGGAATGTGAATTTTCAGAAACATTTTCTGGATTTTGTTTGGGTAGCTGTTTGACTTAGTCTCTACCCTTAGGCTTAGACAGGACTGCTAAAACACCCTAATGGGACAGTTCGTAAGTGGTCCAATCCGCATGGGTTGGTAGTTTGGAATGTAAAAGGGGACTGGTTCTGATCTCAGCTAAGTCTCAAGACTGTCACCTCCACCCCCCCACACCGTTTTTACAGTAATATAATAAACATAAAATGTAGTACAATATAATATAGTAGGATATATTGTTATGCTTGTTTAGAAACTGGTTATGACAATTGGTTTATTTCATTCCATTAACTCTGTTTCTATGTCTTTCTTTTATGTAGATTGTGAATTTCCTGATAGGGATTTTCTGATGCAGATTCAGCTAACATGTACGGAGCTCCTTTCGCATGCTAGGACTTTTAATTCTCACAAAGCACTGTAGATAGGCAGGATGTACATGCAGAGACTGAGTTTAAGAGAAGTATTTTGTCCAAGGCCATATGGCAACTAAGTGACACATGATAAATAATTAAGGATGGAAAGTAATTCCACCTTAGGTCTTCCAAAATTCAAATATGTGCTATTTCTTTTCTATACCTGAGCTTCCTGAATTTTTATACTTACATGTCTGTCTGCCCCAGCACCCAGCATAGTGCCTTGCTCATAACAGGTTCCCAATAAATGTTTAATGAATACAAATATATGAAGGGCTTTTCTGTGGAACATATTCTGCTTTGAATGTGTGAGGATAGATTTGGGACAAACATCCTAGCTCTATATTCAGGCAGCTTTTTTTTTTTGTGCTACCACTCAGGCAAAAGTAAGTCAATTAATCTCTCTGTCTCCGTTTCCTGGCATGTAATGTGGGAATGGGCATGAAAGCCCTAGAGGGTGTTGTGAGATTAATTAGTTAAAATGTATACCCTGCTATATAAATGCTAATTGCTGTCAGGAGTGTGGGTTGGATTTTCCAGTGACTTGGCTTTGCAAAGCTTTGCACATTTCCATTAGTCCTCTGTGCCACCAAGTCTCAGCCTTAAGAAACCCTTTTGGCTGAGAGGAATGATGACTTTGTGGTTCTCCCATGTTGAGAGGCCAATTTAGAGAGGACTTCCACTGTGGAGTAAACTGAATAAGAAGGGACATTCTAAACAAAAAAGTAATTCTTGTGCCAGTAATTTGCTAAATTCCCTTTGCTGTTAGTAAAGACAAATGTATTTGCATAACAGCTTTTTCCTGTCTTTTCTGAGGCAGTGAGTCATATAATTAATTTGGTATTACATGACACTCCAGCCTGTTGCCATAGATTTTATTTTTATTTGTTCATTGAATAATTTAAAAAGCGCTGACAAAATAGGCTCATGTGGCTGTCTAGAGAACTTAAAAACTCACAGAACTCATTTCAAATGGGCAAATATCCCAAAGAAAAAACTCAATAATAATAATAATAGTAATGTTTATGAATACTAATACACATATTGTCAATCTCTGTGGTACAGGAGGCTGACTCACTTTATAAATATACTCATTTGGTTTATAAAACACTGTGTAAGGGAGATACTTGGCAGGTATAATTATTTCTTTTCCCTTTAAAAATGTATTGAATTTAATTGAAGACATATTAAATCTGTAGACTGGGCCAGAAATCTTGGTGATTGATTTGTATTCAAATTTTAGTATGTAAGAAACAAATGCTTTTTTTAAAAAAAAGTGTCTGGTCTTTATTTATTAACTTATGAAAGGAAAATTCTACCTTCCTTTCTTTATTAATCAAGATAGGCAATACTAGTTGCTATCACAAATCTCAGTGGCTTAACACAATAGAGATTTATTTTTCACTCATGCCACAGCCTCTTGAAAGTAAAGTGACATTCCTGAACAGCTCTGCTCTGAGCAGTGTCAGGGATCCAGGTTCCCCTCATCCTGTGATGCTAACTTCTCAAAAATTTCTGGACTTCAGGGCCTCCATTTAAGGTAAAGAGAGCACCAAAGGTTATGCAGGGGATTTCAGGTTGTACAGCATTTCTGCCTACATTTCGCTGGCCAGAGGAAAATCCCATGGCCCCAACCCAATTACTAAAGATAAGTAGTTTTCATGTAAGTCAAGAAAAACAGAATTAACGAGCATGTAGACAGTCTCTACCAGTCTGTTCTTGTGATCACTAAAAATCCGTTTCATAATTCCCGCTAAATTGGTCTGTCTGAGTATATGCTTGCATTTGAAGTGTTATGTTAGCTCTCCTTTTCTATCTCCTCTTTCTCAATTGGCATTCTCTTACTTTACAAAAGAAAAATCTATGTGTCACTCATCACCTATCTTATTATTAATTATTGTCCAGGGTTATAAAGACTTACAGGGGTCAACATGACACTTATTGATGTCAGAATGTCTCCTTAAAAAGGGCACTGTTAACTCCCAGCAGACCTTCCTTTTTCTCTCCAATTTACCAATCTTTCTGTTAAGAGTGAATCATGACATCAGAATGTGATCTGTGGCCCAAGTTGGAGTGGTCTGAATTGATACGCTTTGTAGAGTTGGGTTACAGGGAGGATTCTAATTTCCATTAATAGTCTTTCCTCTACCATCATGTAATTCCAGTCAAAAAGGTGCAACCTTGAGGGAGATGCTTTTGCAAAAAACATAAAGAATAACTATAGGCAATATCAAAGGCAGTTACATCTTATTTTATCTAGGTAACAAACTTAGTACAATGAAGACCCAGACTCTATTTGCTATCCAACTGCCTTTTTTTTTTTCTTACTGTATGCTTTATAATTCAGAATAAAGTGACTGTCAAGCCAATACATAGCAACACCATTTTTGGAAATAAAACATAAAATCAAAAAATTTTTCTAACAGAAAGTAGGTGTGATAGGATGGTTTGACATAGCGTGGATGTGCCAACTGCATTATATGGTAGATATTTTCCTCCTCCTTTCCTTTCTTCCTTTTATTCTAATTCTTATTTTAATTAATCTGAAAGAAAATTATGCATTTTTTTAAGGTCCATATATTAAAAGACAAATCAGTATAATTATATTTTTTCTGCCTTAACTATCCTCACTTTTACTCATATCCTTCTCAGAGGCAGCAGCTTGGGTATCTTATTTCTTGTAACATTTTTCATCTATATTTTGCTAACCAATTTGTGTACATTGTTATCTTTTGTGCAGTCGGCCCTAGGCATTATCTTTTCGCTTTTTTATTAGAGTGAATGAGGGTGATCTCTCTGAAACTGCTATCCCTTCTACCCATTCTTTTCTACAGTTCATATTTGGTTGAACCAATAATCATTTTATTAATGTTTTCACATATTTATGAACTATAATTCTATTAGCTTTCTTAGTTTTTGAAGTTATTAACTGCATGCTTTTCATGTGCTTATTTTAATTTGTATCTTTTGTAACCATTTTCATAGCTTTCAATTGCCTTGCAGCATCATTTTTCACATTTTTCACATTGTTAATGTTATCAGATAATCTACCAGTTGCAATTATTTTTTCACTTATTAGAGGTTTCCAATCCTACTACCTACACTGGTTCATCACCAAGCCCTGGTGCATAGCTTTTATCCTTGGATCTCCTTCACTGTCGTTCTGAGCCTCCCTTCTCTCTGTTGAATTAAAATCCCTATTCCCAATCCCAGGTTTTCTCCACTACTGTTTTATTTTCTCATTGTGGTGGCTAAAATCCCCTGAAGCTCCTTGATAAAGAGGACACGGTAAATAAATTGTGGAGTCCCAACGTGTCTATATTTGTCACCTTCACACTTGATTATTTTGTTATGTTTAGATTCTAGATTGGAAATAATTTTCCTTCAGATGCATTGCTTCATTATCTTCCAGCCTCCAGTCTTGTGTCTGGGAGTTTCCAAACCATTCTCATTCCTAATATTTGGTAAAGTGACCCTTTTCTTTTCTGACTTCCTGGTAGTTTGCAGAATCTTCTCTTTCTCTATAATTGTTTTGAAATATTTTTGTGGTGTAAGTCTATTTTCATCCATTATGCTGGGGAAATTGATAGGTCCTTAGAAGGTTGTATAGTTCAGTTCTCAGATTTTGTTTTTTCTGTGAATTATTCAATTGAGAATTTTCTTTGTATTTGGGGTTTTGTTTTTGTTTGTTTGTTTGTTTTTTTTAGGAGATCAGGTGGGGGACTCCTCTTATTGAGATATTGAGGTTCCTGGACTAGGTTTCTAATTTTCTTGCCTGTTTTCTATTTATTTTTCTTTCTACTCTGCTTTTAGGAAATCTTTACCATCTAAGAAAAAATATATATTAAAATATTTTATTTTAATGGGCTTTTTTTGTCTGAGTATTTCTTTGTTATAGCATCTTGTTCCTGCTCCGTAGATGAAACAGATTCCTTGTCTCTCTGAGAATGTCGATAGTATTTTGTAAATGTTTACTTTTCCTTGAATAATTTGACTTTCTCCAAGTTTTGTTTTGTTTTGTTTTGTTACTTTGTTTGTTTTGACATTACATTTTGTGGCAGAGATTTTTCTCAGATTGTCTGCTCAGATTTAAGAAGAAGTGATTAAGAAGCTGATTGGAAATTCTAAATGTGGGTGTGCAGCTGTGACACTTGTTAAACTTGAGCTTTTCTGTTGGATGATGTGGCTGCAAAATTTGGTAAAGAGCTTCTGATAGTAAGATTGCTAGATCTTTCTTCTTAAACTGGCCAAATTTTCCACAGAAGATTCCTTCATTCTCTTCTTGGAGAGTAAATGACTGCCCTCATGCTTGGAACTGAGTGAAGAAAATTGTTTGTACCAGAAGAGTGGACTTGGAACAAAGGATGTAACTTTTTGATATGGCTGTCATTCTGTCTTCTTTATTTTACCATTCTTCCCATGTCTTCAGTTTTGAGGTACCTGACTTCATTTGCCAGGATAGGTTATTGGTATTGGTAATAAGCAAATCCAAATTATCTATGCCTTAAAAGAATAAAGTTGTATGGTATGCCATCTACCGAAGGACCCAAGCTAAGGGAGTGTCTGTCTCTCTGCTTTCGTATTTGCCAAGGCAGAGGGAAAGGGAACTTTGTAAAATATACCCCACCTCTTGAAACATCTACCACAGGTAGCACTGATCACATCTTCTTGGTCAAAGCAAGTCACATGGCCACTCCTTACTTCAGAGGTGTGGAAAAGTACAATTGTATAATATGCCTGAGAGAAGAACCCATAAATATTGGGTAAACAGCACAAATGACTCTTTATCTTGGTGCTGATAGTTCCTGAGTCTTTTTAGCATCCTGAACTACAGATTGGTTTGTTTCCCAGTTCTCTGCTCCTGGTTTAGGATTTGTCTTTTTAGGTCTGCTAAGCCTGTTACCACTTGTCCATGTTGGTATCACTATTATCTTTTCTCCTGTACTTGCAGTTACTTGGGATTATGTATTAAAAATTATTTTATTATTATTATTTATTTTTTTGAGATGGAGTCTTGCTCTGTCACCCAGGCTGGAGTGCAGTGGCACAATCTCGGCTCACTTGCAACCTCCACCTCACAGGATTCAGTGACACTTCTGCCTCAGCTTTCTGAGTAGCTGGAATTACAGGTGCCCACCACCATGCCCAGCTAATTTTTGTATTTTCAGTAGAGACAGAATTTCACCATGTTGGCCAGGCTGGTCTTGAACTCCTGACCTCATGTGTTCCACCCACCTCAGCCTCCTAAAGTGCTGGGATTACAGTGTGAGCCACCACGCCCAGCCAAAACTTTGGTTATAATTTTATGTAAACTGAATGAGCTAACTCTACAACTTTGCAATGTGAATGCAAATATGTTTAAAGAATATGATACTTTATAAAATATAGTGCATTACAAGTGTGTATTGATGTGAACATTTTGATTTTTCCAATTATTTCTGTGTGTTGAATTTTAAAAGTTGCTTCTAAATGAAAATATAGCAACAAATAGTCATCTGTTGTGTTTTGAAAAAAACAATTTGTTAAATTTCCCAGAGCTATATTACTTACATGACAAATCCTTTTGCAAATCAGAAAGCTTCAGATGCTTTGCTTTTATTAAAATTAGAATAATGACAAGTGAGTTGTTTTTGCAGTTATCCATTGCTACAAAAATGTTGCCTTGCAAAGAAGCACAAATTTCAATGACTAAACTTCATTTTATTTATTTCATTTGTTTTTTTCTTATGTAGCTTAGTTAATCTAGGCTGGTATTGCTCTTGTACCTTTGGTCAGTTATGGAAAGCCAGATAGATATACTTTTGGAGGTGGGCCAACTGCCAGCTGGGGTGTCTCAGCTGTACTCTTTGTGGTCTCTTATTTATGAATATACTTTCCTGGACTTGTTCTCATGGTGACAACAGCATTCCAAGCGAAACAGCAAAACCTTTTAAGTTTTAGGCTTAGGTTCTCACACACCACACAATAATCTTTGCTGCATTTGGTTTGCCAGTATAACTCACAAGGACAGCCCAGATTCAAGGGGTGGTAAGATAGACTCGTGATTGGAAAACTTCCAGTTTCGAATTGCAGAAGATGTGGATACAGGGGAAAGGGAAAACTAGGGCTCTTTTTGCAGACTCTGTATTCCAGCGTTTTCAAGTGATCATTAACAATGTTTGGTGATAAAAATATAAAATGGTTATACATCTCAGAAGGAATTTAAAGAATTAAGTGACCTTGTAGAACTAAGTTCCTTTAGTTCCTTGCTATAAACAGATTTTCCCAGTTCTTACATGTAAGCAAACAATTTTCAACTAGTACCTAAAACTCTCATTCAAAAGTAGCCCTTCTATATTACTAAGACATGATTTCCAATACAACCTTTGTATTTTATAATCAATAATTACTTATAAAAATGAAAGCATATTAAATTTATAAAACATTTCAAAAAATCTTTTTAACACTTAGGTCTTTACATATTACACAAAAGAATAAAATGATGAAAAATAAAAAATAAACAAACATAAGAATATATTCCATTACAGTAAATTTACACATGGAAATAGTGGAATTAATGTAAGTTCAAGGAGAAAAAGAAACTATGGAAGTTATAATGGTTAAAAGAAAGCCGTTTGCCTATTTTTAGTTTGGATATTGGTGGGTGGCAAATCACTATTCCATTTGATGTAATTAAAAGAATGATATAACTCTTTTCTTTCAAAATGATATTACCTATAATGGGACACTAAATATATCCTTTCCGATTATACTTAGCATGAAAAGTTTTAGATGTCAATGGAAATGTAGGAAAGATTATAGAGTTAAAAAATACATATGTAAGCTTGTGTATGTGTGTACATTAGGGACCTAAGTGGAAAATTGCTCTAAGGTTTTGTGGCTCATAGGACTTCATCACCCCGATCCCTGTTCAGCCTTCCTCTGGTGACCTCAAGAGCCCTCCATTCAGATATTACTCTTAAGAAAATAAATATTTAACTATTTTAAGAAAATAAGTCTTTTCTTATTTTCTTAAAGAAAAAATTCTTTTAAAAGTTATTTTTTTTTTATTTCTAAGTACGTGATTACTTTTCTTTATAAAGAATAAATTATAAGAGCCATTACAAGTTTTATTTGACTCTGTCAATGAAACTGTAGCACCTTTCGCTCTGAATGAGTATTCCACCAAGGAGTATCACTGAGACCTCTTGATTTCTTGAGGTTTACTGTCATGTTGTCCAATGAAGTAGACAGTAGACATAGATATATGTGTCTAGCCCAGATTGAGATGTAAGTGTAAAATAAGTTGAATTTTGAAGATGTACCACAGAAAAATCATGTAAATGTAAAATTGCTAATTATTTTTATATTTTGGATATATTGGGTTTCACAAAATATTAAAATTAATTTCATTACTTTGATTTACTTTTTTAGTGTGGCAACTGAAATGTCTGAAATTACATGTGTATTTTGCATTATAATTTCTACTGGACAGTACAAATCTAGCCCAAAAATCAGAAGATTTAGGGCTAACTGGGAGTCCTTTCTCTTACAGTCTCCTCCTTAAAACATTCTCTGTTCCACAAAGTGAAAAGCCACGTGATGTCTTTTTTAGGTGAAGCCTTCTCCCATACCTTGCAGGGCTTATGAGAGTCAAGTTATCAGATCAAATCATTATTCAAGAGCTTCTCAGAAAATAAAAAATAATGCAGAACGGGAATTTCTTCACACCAAAATTGCCTACTGTATGCAGTTATTAGACAGAGGCTAGAAAATGACCAGAGAAAGAGGTTCCTGGAAAACACTGGGTGTCCTGAGGAGAAGGTGTGTTCTTGGGAGGCCTTTGTTGTGAAATGACTTATCTGCCCTTTTTTTCTTTTTGATTATTTCAGAACGCTGCGATGACTGGGGACTAGATACCATGAGGCAAATCCAAGTATTTGAAGATGAGCCAGCTCGCGTCAAGTGCCCACTCTTTGAACACTTCCTGAAATTTAACTACAGCACAGCCCATTCAGCTGGCCTTACTCTCATCTGGTATTGGACTAGGCAGGACCGGGACCTTGAGGAGCCAATTAACTTCCGCCTCCCTGAGAACCGCATTAGTAAGGAGAAAGATGTGCTTTGGTTCCGGCCCACCCTCCTCAATGACACTGGCAACTATACCTGCATGTTAAGGTAGCCTGATTCTTGGCAGTGACTTTCTCTTTTCCCTTTAGTTACTGGGCTTTTGCCCAGATGATCCATGTGCTAGGAAGCTGGGGAGAAGTCGGACGCATTTAGATAGAATTTAATCAGGTAATTCTCCCTGGTTTAGCTGGAGGGAGCTGAAGGAGGTATGCAGAGGAAATGGCTGTTGGCCTTAGAATGTTCTCGGAGGGAGTTTCTTTCCAGAGCCTAAGACATATCAAAGTTGTCTAAAAGTGGAGCCTTGTTATTTGTCCCTTCTCGTGACATCAGGACCTGCATACCTTTATGCTCCCCTGGAGGCATCCAGTTCCCTAGACTTTGAACAGGGCAGGGGAGAGAGCTCATTTGTCTCTGTTATTCTTGGCATCTTTCAAAGTACCTGACACAGAAGAGAAATTCAGGTTCCCTTAATACCTGTGATGCCTCCCAAATATTCTTTTATTTTTTAGTGTGGAAACTGAAATGTCTAAAATTACATATGTGGTTTAATTTCTATTGGACACTGCAAATCTAGCCCCCAAATCAGAAGACCTAGAGCAAACTGGGAATCGTCTCTCTCATTTGCGCAAGGTTTGCCTTTTCAGTTACAATTTCCTCCTTAGAACTTTCTCTGTCCTAATATTCTCCCAAATATTCTTTTGGGAGGCATGGCATGTATGTATGTATGACAATGCTTTTTACATTTCTACCAAATTTCCCCTGAGAAGCACAAGATTACCATATCTCTGGCAATCTAAGAATATAACCCAAGCAATTTACCGTTACTGTAAAATTTCTTTCAAATCCCCTTTTTTTCCCTTGAAAGTTTTGTAGATTTTATATTTTATTCTACAGTATTCCTCTTTTTTTAACTGCATTATTGTTGTTTTTGCAAAAACAAAACAAAAAGAAAAAAATTAATTTTAAAAACCTGAGGCTTCATCAAATAATAGCCATTTTCAGGGTTAATTCTAATTCCCTCAGTCACTTTTTAGCTGCCCGGCTTGGCTTTGTTTTCTAAACTCCCTGGGTTATTCGTTTTTAACAATTTCGTGCTATTTAACAGGTGTGTTGCTTTGCTAGGGCTGCAATTACAAAATACCACAGACTGGGTGACTTAAACAAGCAAAATTACCTTCTCACAGTTCTGGAGTCTGGAAATCCAAGATCAAGGTGTTGGCGGGGTTGATTTCATTCTTGGTGCCTCTCTCCTTGGCTTGTATATGGCCATCTTCTTTCCATGTCTTTACATGGTCTCCCCTTAATCTCCTCTTCTAATAAGGATGCTAGTCATACCCTTGTGACCTCATTTTAGCTCAGTTATGTCTTTAAGTTTTCTGTTTTTAAATGTAGTCACATTCTAATGTACCTTGAGTTAGGACTTTAGCATATACCTTGGGGTGGGGTGACACATTTCAGTCCGTAACAATAAATAATCACAGATGTTTTTGCTCTCATGAAGAGTAACTATTCCCTGATGGAAAACTATTACTATACTTTGGTAAATGTAAGCTAAGTTATGATTATGTGAAAAAGAACCTCCTTTCTATCACAGAAAGGCCTTTGGACTGCTGTGTTCTTCGGGGTTGGGGGTAAGGGGGAATGTCTATAACCTCTGAAGGCCCTTCTGAGGCTCTCATAGGAAACTTCAATTTTATTGGAGTAGATTTTAGACTGGTATATGGGTTTCTGAGGACCCTGAAGTACTCATGTTCTCGTAATTTAGGTTCTAATACAAGTTGGTAGAAGTTAAAGCAGATTATAGTGGAAAGAGCATTAGGAGAAGACAGAAAACAGGCCATCACTTCCACTCTGCCACTGCTTAGCTGGTGACCTTAGGCAAGTCCTGTCCATGTCTGAGGGCTGTGGTATCTACATCCACATAGTAAGAGAGTTGGGATACATGCTTGCTGAGCTCATTTTTATCTTTGGTAATTGTTCATCTGTTGACATTTCCCAATGGGAAGAAGTCATCAGGAGCTTTCTGTTTAACTATGGTCTCTACTGTGCATCTTAATGTATCTGTACAGGTATTATTGTTTTCTTAATTACTTACTACTTGCTTGTAGCTCTTCCACAAATTTTTCCGATCTTCTTTTACACTATAAAAGTAGGGCTGCGTGGATGTTAACTCCTGCATATACATTTAATGTTATTTATTAACTTCCAGATTGGCACCTCTTCAGTTTACATCTTTATCTCCCATGTTCCTCAAGTGAATCTAGAATTGAAATTGTCGGGTAGGAGCACTACAAAGTTTCCTGTTTCACCAAGGAAATGTCTAAGCTGAGAATGACCTTAAACTGAACCATGTAGAATCATAGGCCTGAATGTCTTTAAGACCATAAAGTTAGTTTCATCTTTCAGTATTTTATTTATGTTCTTACCCCAATACTGTTCAACTTTGGGAGCTGAGTCAATCCAACTACTGTTCTTTACATTTTTTTTTAATCAGAACATATATTCTTATTTTAAACTTAAATTTACCTTCTATAACTTTCACCTATAGAATCCATTTTCCACGTGGCAGACCTTTTGTTATTTGTAGGTAAGGGTCATGCCTGCCACTCCCCCTTGCCACCTTCCAAGTATTGGAAAAAGTCATCTTTAACACGCCCCCCTCCATCTTTGAGAATGCATCTCCCACCCCTTCCACTATATTTAGCCTGCATTCATGAGTCATTTTGGTACTGTAGACAAAGTTCACAAAAATGGGCAGACATAGACTCCTTACCACATCACCCTAAAAAAATCAGTTGTTTTGCTTATTCTATGTTCTTTTTTATGTTTCTATCTGTAGACACATGCTTTACATTCATTCCATTTATTTAATAATAAATATTTATTAAGCAGTTACTGAAGTTAAGACACTATAGTAGATGCAATTAATATAAGAAAAAAATAGTCTTGTAGGACTTATATTTTACAGAGGATATAGATACATATCTATAAAAAATATAATTTTGAACTATAACAAATTGAATCAAGGAAATGTCCAAGGTGCTCCATAAATGACAGACCTAATTCGGATATGAGGTGGGAGAAGCTCACAGAGAAGGCCTGCATGTGATATGGAGGGGATGAGGGAAGTAAGCCCTCCAGGTGACTGAACAACCTGTGTGATCATTACAGGGCAAATGCAATTCCCCAGTCATCCTAAGAAGTTGAATGTGTTTTTTCCTTCATGCCTGATTGTTTGTATATGTTCTCACAACAACTTTGAATGATTGTACCACAGTTTTCTTTATAGTATTCCACTTGTCACATTTTTCTATGGCTTTAAATGTTTTTCCTTGCTGATCTGTCTCTTGATGGGCATCTTTGACTATGTGCTATCTCTGTTCCCCCTTTTCTGTTGTTCGATTATGTGACACAATATCCAGGCATAAGATTACTAGGGCAAAAACTAAGGCTTTTTTATGATCCTATAAACATGTTTTTTTCCCCAAAGGTTGCTTATACCATTATTGACTCTGCATAAATATGCCATTCATGCCTGTGTCTTACCTGCACCCAGTATTATTGAGAACGTTTTAAGTGTTACACATATACACAGTTATATTTTGCTATGTCGAACAGCAGAACAGGGGATGTGTTTTGAGAAATGTTTTGTTAGCTGATTTTTGTCATTGCGTGACCATCGTAGACTGTAGTTATATGAACCTGGATGGCAGAGCCTACTACACACTTAGGCTGTATGGTGTAATCTGTTACTCCCAGGCTACAGACCTGTGTAGCATGTTGTGGTACTGAATACTATAGGCAGTTATAACACAGTGGTAAGAATTTGTGGACCTAAGTTCTCTAAATATAGAAAAGACACAGTTAAAATATAACATGAAAGAGGGAAAAAAATGGTACACCTGTATAGGGCATTTATTATGAATGGAGCTTGTAGGACTGGAAGTTGCTCTGGGAGAATGGGGGAGTGAGTAGTGAGTGAATGCGAAAGCCTGGGACATTACTATAGACTTTTATTTGTCTGAGAGTGCATAGGTTTGTTTACACCAGCATCACCATAAACATATGAATAATATGTTGTCCTGTGACATTACCATGACAATGATATCACTAATAGAAATTTTTAAACTCCATTATAATCTTATGAAGCCACCATTACATGTGTAATCCACCGTTACCTGAAACGTCATTATGTGACACATGACTATTTATATACACTGACAAACACACATTCAGGATCACATCTGAAAGTATAAATACTTTAGTACATTAGTAATAGTTTAGTACATTTAGCAATTAATGGTGCCT
Source organism: Cebus imitator (assembly GCF_001604975.1). Lineage (NCBI taxonomy): Eukaryota > Metazoa > Chordata > Mammalia > Primates > Cebidae > Cebus > Cebus imitator. The sequence continues at coordinate 3,605,212 of NW_016107535.1, forward strand.
TTTTTATTCTGTGATGTCAATTGCTGGAGGAAATGCCTCCACTTCCATTTTATCTCTCACATGAACTTACATATATAAATGATGCCTCAATATGTAGCATTGCTTCACTTAGTTCATTTTAATGTGGTTGCTATGTGAAATCAAATGCAGATACTACCCATTCATTGTATATTTCTTTTTCAGGAACACCACATATTGCAGCAAAGTTGCATTTCCCTTGGAAGTTGTTCAAAAAGACAGCTGTTTCAATTCCCCCATGAAACTCCCAGTGCAGAAACTATATATAGAATATGGTATTCAGAAGATCACTTGTCCAAACGTAGATGGATATTTTCCTTCCAGTGTCAAACCGACCATCACTTGGTATATGGTAAGGAAAATTAGACTACATTTTATTCTCTCTAATGGCGTATTAAATGACAATACTTATTTGCTGAGTTATATGTATAAGCAAAGGCATTTCTGGGCAGATTATCTGATTTATTCCATGATAACTTTATGAAAATATTTTACCACATCTTCATTTTGTACCATTTTAAAGGAAGTGGTATACAGTACTCTGTCTCAGGCCACTATTTTTGAAATTACTCTAACTAGAATACCAAAACTACCTTATTTCCGTTAACTTCATGTGAAATACATTTTAAGAAATTTTGCCCACTTCTAGTTCCTGCTTAATGAAGTCATAAGCTGTTAATTTATGAGGTGAATTTCAACTCCTTGATTTGTCAGTACTGCATTTTCTTGTTTATGTGTGTTTTCTTCTTTGCCCCCTTTGTAGGCACTGTCCATCTAAGGCCTCTTCCACATCTGAGGGATTTGGAAAGTGTTTAACCAAAATATAAAAGTGTTGGAAGGTAGCAATTGTAGCAGCAACATAGCTTTTGAATTGCTTCAACTTTCTACATACACCAAAGCCAAAACCCCATGGACAGAATTTATAACATAACTCAGTGACATGTTATCCACATGAACCACTTTTGATAAAGTTAACTGAGACAAACCACCAACAGCCTAAGCCCATATGGGATCAGTGTTTGTGAGTAAGGAAGGAAGCATCTGGAAGTAGTGTGGTGTCTGTCAGACTTGACAGCAGGAGGGCACCAAAAGAGCCAACAGGTACTTACCGGAGAGTGTGATGAGCCAATTTGAGAACAGGAGCTGAAATTGGGAGAGATTTCGCTCTCTAGTAAAGGGTGGTGCAAGAGACCTAAACAAGAGGCACTGAAGGGGTGGGTAAAGTTGTAGTTGCTCACAACTCTGTAATATGACCAGCCATGTTAAGGAGAAGCTACAGAGAGTAGAATCAAAAGTAACCTGGATGAGGACAATATATCGGAAGGAAAGAGAAGGACTGGATAAAAATAGAGCAGGAGAAGAAACCCAGGACATCTTAAGACCAAGACTTCACAGTTTTGAAAAGATAACTTGGTGAACTTAGAAAATCCTTTAATATTTTAAAATTCAGAAAAATCTGCTATTTCCTAAATGAGCTAAAAGACATTTTAAAATGTTATAAGATGTGAAGAAATAATAAGAATTAGAAACATCCAAAAATTATATATATTATGTAACTCCATACAAACTTAGAAGAAATTAAATCATTTTAGAAATGAAGGTCATCTAAGAGAAAGATACCAGAATAAAACACAATAGATAATAGAAGATTAATAGAAGGTGAAAGGGAGAAAAAAAATAAAATTAAAAATAATAAATAAATAAATGGCAGATACAATAAGAAAATTAGAATGGCCATAAGAATGTCAGATAAAGTAGACAGTGAGGATTACCAGAGATAAAGATGATGTTTTATAATAATGAAAGAATCACTTTATCAGGGAAACATAAAAATAACAAAAACTTATGTGCTTAATAACAATGCTTTAAAAATATGCAGCAAAAGTCGACAGAACTCCAGAGAGAAATAAAAAATTCTACAAACACAGCTTGTTGTAGATTTCAAAAGCTGAAAATTTTAAATTCTGTCTCTGCTTAAGTTGTTAATAATACAACTTAGGAGTCAATTTGAAGAGTCTTCTGTTGGCCAAAGATGAACAATTTGAGCCTAAATAATTTGAACCTAATTGCAATGATTTAAATCCTATGAAGTCAGGTGAAATTTTTAATTTCATAATGACATTTCCACAAAATTTCATGAATGATATTTGGATGATAGGAAATCAGTTTATTATCTTAAAAACTGGTAAAGGAGAACAATCAGGTTCTCATTCTGGTTTTCCCAGAAGACATGTAACACTGGTTAATGAAGTGTTGTAAAGCAGTGTGTTTTGCAAAGTGTTTCTAATAATAAATGAAAATTTAATGATACAATTAGAGCATCATCTTCTTGCAACTCTTAGTAAATTAATAAATCTAAGCATTTAAGCATCAAAGACTGCTAACATCACAAGATGAAAAACCACCAGACATGTTTCTTCTGATAAAAGAAGAAAATATTGTCTATTGATTCATATTACCAAATGAATTAGACCTGAGTCCGATTAAGCCTTTGGCTCCCACTGTCATTTTGCAGGAGATATGTAAATAACATAGAAATATCTTGAATTTCAGCATGAATATGTCATCAATAAAATCTAGTCTATGTGAATCTCTATGGGTCAGATGTGCTGAGTTCTTCAAAAGATAAATTATAAGAAAAGGAATATCGTGAAATGGGACTGTATATATTAAAAGAAACATAGGCATTTAAAAAGTAGATAGAATTATAGCATCTAAGCATGCACATGTAGGTGAGAAATATATAAATAAAGTGATTTTACTTTATAAGTATAGACAGTGACTACTTTGGAAAGTAGTAAAGGAGGTGTGATTGATATGGGCCATGAAGAAGGCCTTCAAGAGGGGTTGGCAAGGTTCCTGGACCTGAATGATGGTTACAAAGGCCTTTGCTTTGTAATAACTCATTAATGCGTGTGTTTTATTTTGTTTTGTTTTGTTTTTTTTGGTATGTGCTTTACTTTACAATAAAATGACTAAGAGGGACAGAGGGAGAGAAGGAAGGGAGAAAAGGAGGGAGGAAGAGAAAGAGATACAGAGAAAGAGACTGATTTAAAAGATTTAACAATCAATTGCAATGAATCAACTTCAGTTGGATCTTTTTCATTGGAAACAACTATATAACAGATTATTAAAATATCAGGGAATTTTGAACATGGAATACTAATGTTGCTAATAAATTATTACTTTTTAAACTTGATAATGGTACTGTAGTTATACTTGCAGAAGGAGTCTTATTTTTGGAGACACTCAAAGAAATATTGTTTAGAAATAGAATTATATGATGTAGGTGACTTGCTTCAAAATAACCTTGGGGTGCAGTGAGTAGCTCTACATGAAATAGGACATAGTCTCTATTAATACTTGTTGGGACTAGTAAAGATACAGGAGCTTATTGACCTCTCTCTGATTATAAATTTTTATAGTAAAAAGCCTAAATGATGGTTAACAGTTTTACATACATCAGTAAGTAATATGCCTTCCAGTTAAAAAAAAAGTATGATTATTTACCCTGCAATCAAGGTTTTAATCTTGAACCTTATTTGATAAGGTTATTCCCATACACATCCTGCCATTTTTTCCTCTCCTTTTTCCTCATGCGTTCCTTCTGCCTGGAATGCCTTTCTCCCTTTAGAACAGATCAAATTGTACCACCTTTATTAATTGTTCCTTGTTCCCTCCAGCAGGAAATAATTTTCGTCTCATGTACTCCTGTTTATTTGTGCCTGTTTCAGTATCATTTTTTACTTCATTTATTTTTTTAGTCACTCATTCATGACTACAGATAGTCCTTGATATACAGTGGTTGGACCTAAGTTTTTCAACTTGATGATGTGTTTATTGGGATAAAACCTCATGGCATGTCAAGTAGCTTCTTATGATTTATGATGGGGCTATGGTTTCTAGTGAATGTTTATCACTTTCACATTACCATAAAGTTAAAAAATCATAAATAGAACCATCGTGTTGGGGACCGTCTGCTGTGTTGCCACCATTAAATCCATTTTTGACTTAACTATAATTTTGACTTATGATAGGTTTATTGGTATGTAACTTTCACCATAAGTTGAAGAATATCTGTATATTAGCCGAAGATTAACTGTGATTAATGCAGTATGCCAGGGAGTTAGGGGAACACCATAATGAATAAAATATATGCCAACAGCTGTGTAGTCCCAGAGGACCTCATAATTTAATGCAAATAAGTTTGTAAATACGAAGAATTTCTATTCTTTTTTTTTTTTTT
>NW_016107536.1:0-1390 GCF_001604975.1 Cebus imitator
TTAGACCAACATTTTCGGGGTATGGGCCCGATAGCTTATTTAGCTGACCGTACTGCTTAGAATATGGTGTAATAGGTAGCACGGAGAATTTTGAGTTCTTAGGAATAGGTTCAAATCCTATAGTTCTAGAAATAAGAGGACTTTTTTTAAGCCTGAGGCAGGAGGATCACTTGAGCCCAGGAGTTAAAGGTTATAGTGAGCTATGATTGTAACCCTGCACTCCAGCCTGGGCAACAGAGCAAGACCCTGCCTCATAAATAAATAGATAAATAAAATTTTAAAGAAATACATTTAAAAGGCCATACTCCCCAAAGCAATCTACAGATTTAGTGCAATCCCTATCAAACTACCAACAACATTCTTCACAGAACAGAAAAGACAATCCTAAAATTTGTATCGAATCACAAAAGACCTCAAATAGCCAAAGCAATAGTGAGCAAAAAGAATAGAGCTGAAGGAATCATCCTGCCTGACTTCAAAATATACTACAGGCTAGGCAAGTGGCTCATACTTGTAATCCCAACACTTTTGGAGGCCAACGTGGATGGATCACTTGAGCAGAGGAGTTTGAGACCAGCCAGGACAACATGGAGAAACCTATTCTCTATCAAAAAAACAAAAAGAAAAACGAAAAACTAGAATGATCCAAGACGGCTGATTACGAGCAGCTCAGTATTGCAGCTCCCAGTGAAAGCATTGAGGGTGAGTGGACAATGCATTTCCAGACAGATCAGGAGATTCCCAGGCAGTGGAGCCCCACGGGTCACCAGCATGGCTGTTTTGGCTGGCACGGCTGTTTTGCTGGCGCCCCGGTGTCGCGGTTCTCCATACAAAATACACGGGTCCAGGAGGCATTTTAGCTGGCGATTGAAGCTCCAGGAAGGCAGAGTCGCCCATTCATCTGATTAAAAAGGGGACTGAAACAGGGAGCCAGGCCAGGAGATTCCTGGGCAAAAAAGCACCACGAATCTCAGCGCCGTTGTTTTAGCCAGCCAGTGGGTCACCACATGGGAAATCACACAGATCCCGCCACCTTTTCAACAGGCGACTGGAACACCTGGGAGACAGTCAACCCTTCAACTTAAAAAAAAAAAAAAAAGACTCTGAGTCAGGGAGCCAGGTGATCAGGCTCATCTGGTCCCATCCCCACAAAAAGACAGCAATTAGAAATGCTCTGGGCTGGGCGCGGTGGCTCAAGCCTGTAATCCCAGCACTGTGGGAGGCCGAGGCGGGTGGATCACGAGGTCAAGAGATCGAGACCATCCTGGTCAACATTGTGAAACCCCGTCTCTACTAAAAATACAAAAAAAATTAGCTGGGCATGGTGGCGCGTGCCTGTAATCCCAGCGACTCAGGAGGCTGGGGCAGGAGAATTGCCTGAACCCGGGAG
>NW_016107536.1:3959-9200 GCF_001604975.1 Cebus imitator
CCCCACTGTCAATATTAGACAGATCAACGAGACAGAAAATTAACAAGGATATCCAGGACTTGGACTCAGACCTGGACCGAGCAAACCTAATAGACATTTACAGAACTCTCCACCCCAAATACACAGAATATACATTCTTCCCAGCACCACATCACACCTACTCTAAAATTGACCACATAATTGGAAATAAATCACTTAGCTAATGCAAAAGAACGGAAATCATAACAGTCTCTCAGACCACAGTGCAATCAAGTTAGAACTCAGAATTCAGAAACTAACGCAGGACCGCACAGCTTCATGGAAACTGAATAACTGGCTGTTGAATGTTGACTGGATAAACAATGAAATGAAGGCAGAAATAAAGATGTTGTTCGAAAACCAACGAGAATGAAGACGCAACATACCAGATTCTCTGGGACACATTTAAAGCAGTCTTTAGAGGAAAATATATAGCAAGAAATGTCCACATGAGAAACAAGGATAGATCCAAAATCGACACCCTGTCTTCAAAATTCCAAAATTCAAAGAGCTAGAGGAGCAAGATCAAAAAAACTCAAAACCTAGCAGAAGACAAGAAGTAACAAAGATCAGAGCAGAACTGAAGGAGATAGAGACACAAAAAATCCTTCAAAAAAAAATCAATAAATACAGGAGTTGATTTTTCGAAAAGATCAACAAAATAGACAAACCACTAGCCAGATTAATAAAAAAGAAAAGAGAGAATAATCAAATAGATGCAATAAAAAGCAATAAAGGGGATATCACCACAGATTCCAAAGAAATTCAAACCATCATCAGAGATTATTATTATTTTTTTTTTTTTACAACTCTATGCACATAAACTAGTAAACCTGGAAGAAATGGATAAATTCCTGGACACTTGCATCCTCCCAAGCCTAAACCAGGAAGAAGTTGAAATCCTGAATAGACCAATAACAAGGTCTGAAGTTGAAGCAGCAATTAAGAGCGTAACACCCAAAAAAAGCCCAGGTCCAGATGGGTTCACAGACAAATTCTACCAGATATACAAAGAGGAGCTGGTATCATTCCTTGTGAAACTATTCCAAACAATCCATAAAGAGGGAATCCTTCACAAATCATTTTATTAGACCAACATCATCCTGATACCAAAACCCGGCAGAGACTCCACAAGAAAAGAAAACTTCAAGCCAATATCCATGATGAACATAGACAGAAAAATCTTGAATAAAATACTGGCAAACCAATTGCAACAGCTCATCAAAAAGCTTATCCACCATGATCAAGTAGGATTCATTCTGGGGATGCAAGGCTGGTTCAACATACTCAAGTCTATAAACATAATTCACCACATAAACAGAACCAAAGACAAAAACCACATGATTATCTCAATTGATGCAGAGAAGGCTTTTGACAAAATTCAACAGCCATTTATGCTAAAAACTCTCAATAAACTAGGTATTGATGGAACATATCTCAAAATAATAAAAGCCATTTATGAGAAACCCACAGCCAATATCATACTGAATGGGCAAGAAACTGGAAGCATTCCCTTTGAAATCTGGCACTAGACAAGGATGCCCTCTCTCACCACTCCTATTCAATATAGTATTGCAAATTCTAGCCAGAGCAATCAGGCAAGAAAAAGAAATAAAGGCTATTCGATTAGGAAAGGAGGAAGTCAAATTGTCTCTATTTGCAGAGGACATGATTGTATATCTAGAAGACCCCATCGTCTCAGCCCAAAATCTCCTGAAACTGATAAGCAACTTCAGCAAAGTCTCAGGATACAAAATCAATGTGCAAAAATCACAAGCATTCCTATACACCCATAACAGACCTAAAGAGAGCAAAATCAAGAACGAACTGCCATCCACAATTGCTACAAAGAGAATAAAATACCTAGGAATACAACTAACAAAGAACATAAAGGACCTCTTCAAGGAGAACTACAAACCACTGCTCAATGAAATAGGAGAGGACACAAACAGATGGAGAAACATTCCATATTTGTGGTTAGGAAGAATCAATATCGTGAAAATGGCCATACTGCCCAAAGTAATTTACAGATTCAATGCTATCCCCATCAAGCTACCGATGACCTTCTTCACAGAACTGGAAAAAAAACACCTTAAACTTCATATGGAACCAAAAGAGAGCCCACATAGCCAAGTCAATTCTAAGCAAAAAGAACAAAGCGGTAGGCATCACACTACCAAACTTCAAACTATACTACAAATCTACAGTAATCAAAACAGCATGACACTGGTACCAAAACAGAGATATAAACCAATGGAACAGGACAGAGGATGCAACACAACACATCTACAACCATCTGATCTTTGACAAACCTGACAAAAACAAGCCATGGGGAAAGGATTCCTGTTTAATAAATGGTGTTGGGAAAACTGGCTAGCCAGGTGCAGAAAGCAGAAACTGGACCCCTTCCTGACACCTGACACTAAAATGAACTCCAGATGGATTGAAGACTTCAACATAAGACCTAACACCATAAAAACCCTGGAAAAAAACCTAGGCAAAACCATTCAGGACATAGGCATAGGCAAGGACTTCATGACCAAAACACCAAAAGCATTGGTAACAAAAGCCAAAATAGACAAATGGATACTGATCAAACTCCACAGCTTCTACACAGCAAAAGAAACAGTCATTAGAGTGAATTGGCAACCAACAGAATGGAAAAAAATGTTGCAATCTACCCATCTGACAAGGGCTGATATCCAGAATCTACAAAGAACTAAAACAGATTTACAAGATAAAAACAAGCCCATTCAAAAGTGGGCCAAGGATATGAACAGACACTTTACAAAAGAAGACATACATGAGGCCAAAAAACATATGAAAAAATGCTCATCATCACTGGTCATTAGAAAAATGCAAATCAAAACTACATTGAGATACCATCTCACGCGAGTTAGAATGGCGATCATTAAAAAATCCGGAGAGAACAGTTGCTGGAGAGGATGTGGAGAAATAGGAGCACTGTTACACTGTTGGTGGGAGTGTAAATTAGTTCAACCATTGTGGAAGACAGTGTGGTGATTCCTCGAGGACCTAGAAACAGAAATTCCATTTGACCCGGAAATCCCATTACTGAGTATATATCCAAAGGATTATAAATTGTTCTACTATAAGGTCACATGCACATGAATGTTCATTGCAGCATAGTTTACAATAGTAAAGACCTAGAACCAATCCAAATGCCTACTGATGATAGACTGGACAGGGAAAATGTGGCACATATACACCATGGAATATTATGCAGCCATCAAAAACGATGAGTTTGCGTACTTTGTAGGGACATGGATGAACCTGGAAACTATCATTCTCAGCAAACTGACACAAGAACAGAAAATCAAACACCACATGTTCTCACTCATAGGTGGGTGTTGAACAATGAGAACACATGGACACAGGGAGGGAAGCATCACACACTGGGGTTTGTCGGGGGAAATAGGGGAGGGACAGTGGTGGGTGGGTAGTTTGGGAGAGATAGCATGGTGAGAAATGCCACATATAGGTGATGGGGAGGAAGGCAGCAAATCACACTGCCATGTGTGTACCTATGCAACAATCTTGCATGTTCTTCACATGTACCCCAAAACCTAAAATGCAATTTAAAAAAAATAAAATTTTTAAAAAACTAGCTGGTCATTGTAGCACACACCTATAATCCCAGCTACTTCATCGGCTGAAGTGAGAGGATCGCTTGAGCTCAGGAGGTGGAGGCTGCAGTGAGCTGAAGCAGTGCCACGGCACTCCAGCCTGGGAAGTAAAGCGAGACCCTGTCTCAAATACAAATACAAATATAAATTATACACTACAAAGCAATTATTGTAGCCAAAACAGCATGGTATTGGTATAAAAACAGAGACAGACCAATGGAACAAAAGAGAGAACCCAGAAATAAATCTACATACTTAAACTAATTTTTTGACAAAGGCACCATGAATGTACATTGGGGAAAGGACATCTTCTTTAATAAATGGTGCTGGGAAAACTGGATATTGATAAGGAGAAGAACAGTAGACCCCATCTGTCATCACATACAAAAATCAATTCAAAATGGATTAAAGACTTGGATGGATTAAGGCATAAAACTATCAAACTACTAGAAGAAAACTTACGGGAAATGCTTCAGGATATGGGTCTAGGCAACGATTTTATGGGTAAGACTTCAAAAGCACAGGCAACACAAACAACAGCAACAGACAAATGAGACTATATTAATCCAAAAACTGTACCAGTCAACGGAGTGAAGAGACAGCCTGCAGAATGGGAGAAAATATTTGCAAATTATTCATCTAACAAGGAAATAATACGCAGAATATACAAGGAATACAAATGACTCAACGGCAAAAAACAAATAATAATATAAAGTGGGCAAAGGACACAAATAGATATTTCTCAAAAGAAAACAAACAAATGGCCAACAGGCATATGAAAATAAAAAGCTCAACATCACGAATCATCAGAGAAACGAAAATCAAAACCACAGGAGATACCATCTCCCCTCAGTTAAAATGATGATTATCAAGAAGACAAATGCTGGTGAGGATGTGGAGAAAAGGGAATTCATACACTGTTGTTGGGAATGTAAGTTAGTACAGCCATTATGGAAAGCGTTTGGAGATTTCTCAAAAAAACTAAAAATAGAACTACCACATGATCCAACAATCCCATTACTGGGATAAATAATCCCAGAAATATTGATTCCTAGGAAATTGGTATCTGATTTCCTTTCCTTTGGATAAGTAACACAGTATTGAGATTGCTGGATCATATGGTAGTTCTATTTTTAGTTTTTTGAGAAATCTGCATATTGCTTTCCATAATGGAAATCAGTATCCAAAAAAAGGAGGGGTATCTGCGCACCCTTGTTTATTGCAGCACTATTCCAATAGCCAAGATATGGAATCACTAAGCGTCCATCAACAGATGAATGGATAAAGAAAATGTGGAAGCTGGGCGAGGTGGCTCACACCTGTAATTCCAGCACTTTGGGAGGCAGAGGCAGGCAGATCACGAGGTCAGCAGTTCAAGACCAGTCTGGTTAACATAGTGAAACCTCGTTTCTACTAAAAATACAAAAAAATTAGCTGGGCGTGGTGGGCACCCGTAATCTCAGCTACTCTGGAGGCCGAGGCAGGAGAACTGCTTGAACCCGGGAGGCAGAGGTTGTAGTGAGCTGAGACTGCGCCATTATACTCCAGCCCAGGTGACAGTGCAAGACTCTTTCTC
>NW_016107536.1:9946-46592 GCF_001604975.1 Cebus imitator
AATAATGTTCAAAGTGATGGATACCTCAGTTACCCTGATTTGCTGATTACACATTGTGTGCAAGTATCAGAGTATCATATGTACCCTATAAATATATACAATTAATATTTATCAGCTAAAAAAAGGTAATGAGGATGGTTCCAGTATAGTAGCCCCATTTAGTAGATGAGAAAACTGAGGCACTGAGACATGAATTAGCACACCTGAAATCACAAAGCAGAGTGCAGACTTGAATCCTGGCTGTCCAGTTCCAGCGTCCCAGCTCCAGTTCGTGACCCCAGGGGCATCTCCCTCCCTGCCTCCATTTACCCTTCACTGTGACCCCCAGCTGCAGCCTCACATCAGTGTGATTATTCATGGGAAGGGTAGTCTGGGGCCACAGACAGCCAGTTTGCTTTGAGCACTGCTCTCCAGTGAGGCTGGAAGCCCTTTGAGGGGGCTCTGTCGTATTCACTGTGGGATGGCCAGGCCCTGGCCAGAATCACCATTTGTTGAGGGAATATCTGAACGTCTATACGCGGCATGCACGTGCCTGCCATATGCTCATCTTTACCGCACACTTGGCTGCAATGGCTGTCACCTCCAGTAAGCCCCCAGCCAGGGACAGAGAGCTCAGGGACAGCCAAGGGGACCGGAAATGCTCAGCTGGGAACAGGGAGCCTCAGAGGGCTCTGGCAGGCCCCCAAACCTCTTGTGGGTTGTCCTGGGCCAATTCACAAGGAAGGTGATCCCAGCTTCGAGGAATAAAAGATTCTGACCTCATTGTGGCAATGAGCCCCTGTCCCAGGTGTGTGCGGGAGATTCCTGGTAATTTGAGGTGTCTCCAGGGCATATCAACTGAAACCCCACCTCCTCTTCACTGTCCACTGAGTTTGGGACCCGCTGCTGGTCGCGTGCTTGGCCCTGTAGCGTCGCTAGCCGCGCTCCCCACCTCCTGCTGTGGCGCCTCGCCGCTCACCTCCCCACCCCACCTGCCCGCTGTGGCTCTCCGCCGGAGATCTCACCGTTTAGGAGACAGAGTTCGCTCTCTCACTGGAGACTGGAAGGACAGGCTGTCTGGGCCTTAGGAAAGGTCCATGCTGTATAAGGCACGGGGAAAGAAAAGAAAGAAAAGCAATGCACAAGAAGGAACGCTTCCACCTGCCGCTTCCTGCCGGCTGCCGGCCTCCCTTCCTAAGCTGAGCTAAGGCTTCCTCTCCACCGGCTGGGGTCGGGGCTCCAGGAGGCCTCGGCGGGTCCTCATTGGCCCGGACGGCGGCTCTCACGAAGGGTCATGAACCGGCATCATGAGCTTCACCTGGGAACTGATTACAAATGCAAATTCCCTCGACCCCACCCAGACCCACGCCACGGGCAGCTGTGGAGTGGAGGGCAGCGATGCGCGCGTTAACAGCCTTCCAGGTGATTCTGCCACACGGAGGAAAGAATGGGAGAAGGGAAGGGGAGGCAGGCGGCTTTTTTGCGGCTGATTGGACACCTGTCCTGCCCCTTCGCGGGCTTCTTAGCCTGGGCGTGGACAGTCGCCCTTCGGCCAGCGGGGATGAGCTTGCGCTGCGCTCCGGTAGTACTGATGGCGTGACTGGTCCCGAGCGGAGCAGCGACGGTAAGGCTGGGTGGGGGAGCTGGGACCAAGCCGAGCGCACACCCCCTTCTCTGCGCCTGGTAGAGGGTCCACAGAGACTTTGAGTCAGGCCCAAGCGCAGCCTGGTGACCTCCCTGCGGGTTTTCAAGCCTGGGCTCCGTGGGCAGCTCCTTCTCCCGTGAGTCCCGCAGTCCTGTGCGGGCCCGGCCGGGCCCCCGGCTGCGCGCCCCGCTGGGAGGTGGGTACTCGTCCTCCAGGAGTGGCTGGCGAGCCCTTGACCCAACAGGGGCTCTCCGGCCGCCAGCGACGCCTCAGTACCTGCTGACGCCTCCTGGCCTCTGGCATCCTCCAGCCGAGGGTCGGCGCGCAAGGCCTCACGTGGGCGTCCTCCTTGCAGCTGCGCGGCCATCCCGCTCCTCCGCCCCGAGCCATGAATCTCAGCAGCACCAGCAGCACGGAGGAAAAGGCAGTGAAGACCGTGCTCTGGGGTGAGTGGAAACCCAGGGTCCCTCCCAGAGCCACGCCCCACCTCCGGTGCGCAGCAGCTTGCGGCGCAGGTGAGCAGCTCCCTTGGGGAGGAAGGAGGGCGCCACATCCCTCCTTTTCCCCTCCGCAGGCTGCGAGCTCAGTCAGGAGAGGCGGACTTGGACCTTCAGACCCCAGCCGGAGGGGAAGCAGGGCTGCCGGCTGTTGCTTCATACGGTAGATGTGCCCGAAAGAGGGAGCAGGATGGAGTGGGGGACTTTCTGTTCCCAAGAGGGGACTGTGAGTTTCTCCCATCTGCCCTCAGGGTGATGAGTGGCCTCTGTCTGTTTTCAACCTGCTCAGATTTGCTTAGGGGAGAAAACCAAAGAGGAGATGCATCGCGTGGAGATCCTGCCTCCAGGAAACCGAGAGGACAAGAAGACGCAGCCGGTCACCATTGCCTCGCTCCAGGCCTCAGTCCTCCCCATGGTGCGCCTTTCCCTGCTGGCTGGAAAACTGCAACCAGCCCCAGCCTCAACCTCACCCTTTGGCGGGAATGCACACACACGAGGGTACATTCACCCTATAGAAGTCAGCTGTGTCAGGGAGGCAGCACAGCCCATGCAAAGAGCTGGGGTCTAGCCCATCTCACCCCTTCCTAGAGCTGTGTTACCTTGGACAAGTTAAGCTGTCTGCAAAAATTACACTTCAAACCATGGGTCCCCCACCACCCCGCCAAGGACCAGAACCCTTCCGTGGCCTATTAGGAACTTGATGGCACAGCAGGAGGTGAGCAGCTAGCTAGCTGGCATTATGCCTGAGCCCAGCATCTGATCAGATCAGAATGACATTAGATTCTTTTGGGAGCATGAACCCTATTGTAAGCTGTGCATGAAAGGGGTCTAGGTTGCATGCTTCTCATGAGAATCTAATGCCTGAACCGAGACGGAGCAGTTTCATCCAGTCCTGTGGTTTTCAAGACCACCTAAACAAAGACTCAGAAACCTATTTCTGTAAACCCACCCTCTCTTGAGCTCCAAGTCCTATATCCAACTCTGTGTCTTTAATAGATATATAATAAATATCCCAAACTTAACATGTCTAAATCCACACATTCAATTTTTATCTCTAATCCACCCGCCTCCTCTTCAGCCTGATTTTCTCTCGGAAAATAGCTGTTCTTCCAGTTAGCCAGGAAAAAACTTTTTTTTTGAGATGGTGTTTCCACTCTTATCACCCAGGCTGGAGAGCAATGGCGTGATCTCTGCTCACTGCAACCTTCGCCTCCTAGATTCGAGTGATTCTTTTTTTCTCAGCCTCCCAAGCAGCTGGGACTACAGGCATGTGCCACCACGCCTGGCTAATTTTTGTATATTTTGTAGAGACAGGGTTTTGCCATGTTGATCAGGCTGGTCTCGAACTCCTAAGTCAGGTGATCGGGCCTTGGCCTCCCGAAGATCTGGGATTATAGGCATGCCACCGCACCTGGCCCAAACCCTCTTTTTTTCCACGCCCATATCTGATATATCAGCAGTCTTGTTGTCTGCTCTGCCTCCATCTTATGCCCTGATGGACCATAGCTCACCGTCTTCCCTGCTACCCCTGGTCCAGGTGACAGTTGCCTGTGGCTCTGTTTAATTGCAGGGCCTTCCACCTGGTCTACCTACCATCCCATGGTCCCCTGTAGTGTATTCCAGGGTAGGTAAACTAGAGGGCTTGAATCTAGCCCACTGCCTGTTTTCATAAGTAGTTTTACTGGAACACAGCCGCACTCATTTATACCCATTCCATGGCTGCTTTTCCTCATAACAGCAGGTTTGAGTAGTCTCCATGGAGACCATATGGTTTGCAAGTCTAAAATATTACCTTCTGGCTCTTTTCAGAAAGTTTCCTGGTCTGTGCTGTACACAGCTGCCAAAGATCTTTTTTTCTTTATCTTTTTTTTTTTTTTTTCCAGACAGTCTCGCTCTGTCACCCAGGCTGGAGTGCAGTGGCACCATCTCGGCTCACTACAAGCTCTGTCTCCTGGGTTCAAGTGATTCTCATGCCTCAGCCTCCTGAGTAGCTGGGACTACAGGTGCTGGCCAACACGCCTGGCTGATTTTCTTTTTTAATAGAGATGGGGTTTCACTATGTTGGCCAGGCTGGTCTCAAACTCTTGACCTCAAGTGATCCACCCACCTCGGCCTCCCAGAGTGCTGGGATTACAGGCATGAGCCATCAAGCCTGGCCAAAAAGATCCTTTTAAACACAGGTCAGATCATGTGGCTTCTCTGCTAGGACACTTAGGTCACGGCTCTCTCTCTCACTTGGAATCAGAGCTGAGAGTGTATCATGGCCTGCCTTGCCTTTATGCTCTGGCCTCAGCAACTTCTCCATTTCAGGTGTATTTTATGTCTTATGTTCCAGGTATGTATCTTGTACACAGTATGTAGCTAGATTTTGTTCTGACAGCAGAGTTTATTCACTGTGATTGCTGATGTAATTGGATTTGTGACATACAGTTTGTACGTCTGCTTTCCTTGCTTTATTTTCTTCTCCTTTTCCTACATTTTATTAGATTGATGAAAGTTTCTTTTCCCCTTCTCTACTGGTTTCGAAGTTATAGAATCTCATTCTAATTTTTTTACTGGTTATCTTTAATTTTTTTTAACAATCATGCATGACTCAAAGTTTAAAATTAATGTTTTCTTTTCTCCCAGACAATCCAAGGAGCTTTTCTGATTCTTCTCTTTTCATCTTTTTATTTTCAAAATGGAGTCTCACTCTGTTGCCCAGGGTAGAGTGCAGTGGTGCAATCTCAGCTCACTGCAACCTCCGCCTTCCAGGTTCAAGTGGTTCTCTTGGCTTAGGCTCCCGCATAGCTGGGATTACAGGTGTGTACCACCATGCCCAGCTAATTTTTGTATTTTTAGTAGGGATGGGGTTTCGCCATGTTGGCCAGGCTGGTCTTGAACTCCTGACCTGAGGTGATCCACCTCCCTTGGCCTCCCAAAGTGTCGGAATTACAGGTGTGAGCCACTGTGCCTGGCCTGATTCTCCTCTTTTTAAATTAAATATTATCTAGTGTTGTAGCTCCAACTTGTCAGCCTACTCAACACAACTCATTACTAGTATTATTGTATTTTCCAATTAATGCTTATGTAGGTTTACTTTGTTTACCAATTAGTTTGGTTGCGGCTGCTTCTTGTACTCACTTCTTCCTTCTTGATTTAATTTCTTATCTTTTTTAGAAACATACTTTAGTGGGCCTGAGAATAGTAAACTTACTCAGGCTTTGTCTAGAAATATCATGATTTTGCCCTCATTCTTTCACGATGGTTTGGCTGTGTATATAATTCTAGGTAAAGAGTTTCCTTCAGCTTCAAAGCTGTTGTTCTATTCTGGTTTCCAGTGTTGCTGTTGAAATCCTCAATCTGTGTGATTATTCCTTTTTTTGGAGATGTCTTTCCTCTCTGATTTCTTTTAAGATAATATTTTTTGTTTTTATTTTCTATAGTTTTACCATGATATGTTCATGTGTAGATTGATTTTTACTTATCTGTTTAGTCCTTAGGTTTTCAGATATGAAGATCTATGTCTTTGATCACTTCTTGAAAATTCTTGGTTGTTTTCCCTTTGAATATTGACTGTCTTCCAGTCTCTCTAGTCCCTCCTCCAATTAGATATATGTTGGACCTTCTCACTCTGTCCTCTGTGTTAGCCTGTCTTTCAGGTTTCTTTAAATCTCTCCCTGTGCCTTATAATGGGTAATTCCTCATAGCACTATTGATCATACTAATTCTGCTTCTGCTGCTTTATTCTGCTTTTTAATCATTTGTTCAGGTTTTCTTTTATCTTTGTTTTAAAGACAAGGTCTTGCTCTGTTGCCCAGGCTGGAGTGCAGTGGCATGATCATGGCTCACTGCAGCCTCAAACTCCTGGGCTCAAGTGATCTTCCCACTCAACCTCCCAAGTAGCTGGGACTACAGGCACGAGCCACCATGCCCAGCTAATTTTTATTATTAGTTTTTTTGTAGAGCTTAAGTCTTACTATGTTACCCAGGCTGGTTTATAAGTTCTGGCCTCTCGCAGTGCTGGGATTATAGGCATGAACCACCATCCCCAGCCTCAGCTTCTGCTTTTTATGTCTGGAAAGCTGCAGTTGGGTCTTTTTCTTTTTCATAATGTCTTGTTCTTATGGTTCTGATTCCTACTTTTGCATTTATTTGGTTTTAAACTTATTACATACATATATGTGTATATACATACTTTAGAGACAAGATCTTGCTCTGTTGCCCAGTCTGGAGTACAGCAGTGCAATCATAGCTCACTGCAGCCTTGAACTCCCGAGTTCAAGCAATCTTCCTGCCTCAGCCTCCTGAGAAGCCTGTGCTACAGGCGTGCATCACCATACCCAGCTTAATTTGATATCGTTTTAGATGGGTGTCCTCTTAAGTTCTTAGTTGGCCGAGTCTGCAGCCACTTGGTTTCTTTCTGTTGACTCTAGCGGGATTGTTTCGTGTGTGTTTTGTAATTTTATACGGTGAACTCATCTTTATTTTGTTTTTTTCCAAAAGAATTTGATGTGGCCTGAGTTTGGGGAGGGTTCCAACAGAGTGGTTTTGTGTTTGCTTCTGCCATTTACCTCAGGAATATATAAGCTTGGGATTTTATACACATTTCTTGGGTTGGCGGTACTCAATGAATAATTCAAACCACACAAGTGAGAGGCACAGCTATGGGTCTGGGCTTTCACAGGAGGTGGCTTTTATTTCGATTTATGCTTCCTTGTTAGTTTCCTTTAATGGTGGCTAGGGTTTTAATTTTTTGTTTTTCTTTTTTTGAGGAGAAGAGGGCTGGTTTGAGGGCTGGTTTTTCTTTTCTTTTTCTTTTTTTTTTTTTTTTTTTTTTTTTTTTTTTTTTTTTTTTTTTTTTTTTTTGAGATGGAGTTTCACTTTTGTTGCCCAGGCTGGAGTGCAATGGCACAATCTTGGTGCTCACTGCAGCCTCCGCCTCCTGGGTTCAAGCGATTCTCCTGCCTCAGCCTCCCAAGTAGCTCAGATTACAGGCATGTGTCACCATGCACAGCTAGTTTTGTATTTTTAATAGAGTTGGGGTTTCTCCATGTTGGCCAGGCTGGTCTCAAACTCCTCACCTCAAGTGATCTGCCTGCCTTGGCCTCCCAAAGTGCTGGGATTACAGGCATGAGCCACTGAGCCCAGCCTGTGTGTGAGTTTTGAAGCCCAAAGTCCTGGCTATTTTCAGGTCCATTTCCCCTCAGTTGCTGCACACTAGTTCCTACACCTGCCTCTCTTCATTTTTTTTTTTTTTTCATTCATCACTAATCAGAAGGTATCCTCTTTTCATTTTCTTTTATTTTTTTTATTATTATTTTTTATTTTTATTATTTTTTTATTATTTTTTTTAAGACGTGGTTTCACCATGTTGGTCAGGCTGGTTTTGAACTCCCAACCTCAGGTGATCCGCCCGCCTTGGCCTCCAAAGTGCTTGGATTACAGGCGTGAGCCACCACGCCTGGCCCCCTCTCTTTATTTTTTATGCTCAAGGACTCTTCTGTCTTACTGTTCAGCCATGCAGTCAAAACACTGAATTACATTCTCTCTGGCACTTCTAAGTGGGTGCAGAGTTTGTTTTTGCTTATTACCTCCTGTCTGAACTTAGAGCTCTAAGTTATTCACTCTAAGTCTCAGTTGCGTCTTCTGTAAAGTATCAGTATTTCCATCATGGGTTTCTTATGAGGATTTAAATGAGATAAAGCAGATAAAACACTAAAATAAGCTATTGTCATTCTAGAAAATTCGGAAAGTTTGGGAAGGTATAAATACAATAAATACTGTAATGTCTACTGACAATTATGGTTAGCATTTTAATATATTTCAAGCCTGTTTCACATGTATATCCATACATTTTGCATAAGACAAAAGTAGTACTGTAGAGATTCTTGTCATTTATAAGTATGATCGTTGGGGTTTCATCCTCATGTGTAAGATATGCCTCCACAAACCTGGTTACGAGTTGGCACATGACCTGTCTGATGTGAAGAAAGTAGTACTGTACATAAAGTCGTGCATATGCTTTCTCGTTTGATCAGTGAGCATCTCAGCCTGCCCTAGTTGCTATTATAAAATACCAGACCAGAGGGCTTTAGCAAAAGATGTTTTCTCACAGTTCTGGAGGCTGAAAGTCTCAGATCGGGGGCTGGTATGGTTGGGTTCTGGTGAGGTCTCTCTCCTTGACTTGCATACAGCAGCCTTCTTGCTGCATGTTCACATGGTGGGGCAGAAGAGTGGAGAGTGGAGAGAGAGAGTGAGTGAGTTCTATAGTGTCTCATCTTATAAAGGCACTAATTCTATCATGAGTGCCCCGCCCTCATGACCCCCAAACCTAATCACTCTCCAAAATCCCCCCCCCCAAATCACTTTCCAAATACTATCACACTGGAGGATAGGGCTTCAAAGTAGGAATTTGGAGGATGAGAGAGTGGCCATGATTCAGCTCATAGCAATCAGACTCCTATCTGACAGCTGCCCCTCAGCTTGGAAGGCTATCTGTGAGTTTAGCAAGAATGGGATTACTGGGTTCGAATTCTTCTTGGACAGAGCTCACCTCGGCAGGCGGGTACGGGGCTGAGAATGCAGTAAGGTCCATGCAACGCATGAGTAGTGTGTAGGGTTCAGGGAGGGAAATCAACTCGCTATTTCTGCCCGAGGCCAGCCCCCGAGAAGTGCCAGACCTAAGTGGCCCTGTCTTCTGTGCTTCCTCCCACTGCAGGTCACCATGGTTGGAGTACAGCTTTCTCCCCCAGTTACTTTCCAACTCCGGGCTGGCTCAGGACCTGTGTTCCTCAGTGGCCAGGAATGTTATGGTAAGTCAGAGCCCAGGCTCGGGAAGGTCTGAGAGTACTGTGCCCAGCGGGAGCTCCGGACATACTGGCTACTCAAACACTGAAGGGATTCTTGAATTTGGGGAGAAAAATCCCTAAAGGCAACATGACGGCCAGCAGCCTGGACTGGAATGCCACAGGCAAGGGCGCTGGTCTCTGTTCTTCTTTACCTGCCATGACCTCTGTGGGCCGCAGCCCCTTACTGGCAAAGTTCAAAGAGCAGTTGTGAAGAAAAAATGGGATATTCAGGAAAAGCACTCAGTGCAATGTCCGGTACTAGGGAGCCACTGTTGATATCGCTGCTGCAGTGACGCAGACCATAGCAACTTGGCAAGATGCTGACTCCTTCCAGATCCTTCAACTGGCCCTCTTTTCTGTATGATTAGGCCTCCTTCACCTCAGGGTACTCTCTAGGTAAAAAGCCTTGGCAAGTCCCACTTCTCTTAGGATAAGGTTTTAGTTCCTTAGCTGTTTCTTAGTTTCTTTCCCCCTCTCCTCCCTTTCCTCCCCAACCCTGCCCACCTTTAGCCTTGGCCCCAGCCCTTGCCTATATGAATCCCTCTCCTACTCAGCCAGAGCCACTCCCCCTGCCCTCTTTCTACCACACCTAGCCCACTGCAGGGCTCTCCTAGATCCCCTAAGCTAGCCTGGCTTCCACTGTCAGGAGGACCAGAAAGGGCACCACCCTGTACAGGTGACAGGTAAGTAACCACTGTCAACTCCAGGCTGGGATTCCTCCAGGGCAGTGCTTGGAGCAACCGGGATCACACAATAGGAGGTGGGCATCAATTCTGTAGCTCTGAACCTATGCCCCTGCCCTCTTTCCCATGCTATCACAGAAACCTGGGAGGAGGAGGAGGAAGAAGAAGGGGAAGAGGAAGAAGAGGAAGAGGAGGAGGAAGATGATGAGGATGAGGATGTGGATATATCTCTGGAGGAGGAATCCCCTGTCAAACAAGGCAAAAGGCTGGTGCCCCAGAAGCAGACAAGCGTGGCTAAGGTGGGGGAAGGAGCGTGGCTGTTTAGAAGGAGGTACTGCCCCTGCAGAAGCCCCTCAGAGGGATGGGGTACCAGGAGCCTGGGCCAGCCTTCTGAGTGTGCAGGATGGGGCAAGGCCGTTATGGCCATTTCTGTCCAGGTGCTCAGCGGGGACCCTGTGGATGCTGGGAGTCTCTTCTGGCTCTAACTCTCCTAATACACTCGTTTTTGGTTTCCAGAAAAAAAAGCTGGAAAAAGAACAAGAGGAAGTAAGGTAATTCTTTCTACCTATTAAATTAGCCAGTCTCTTAGATGAGATGTACAGTATTAGAAAAAATACCATGTTGTTGGTGTGTACGTATACAAATGCACACATGGTGTGTATTCCTGCACACGCAGGCATATGGGCATGGAAGCACGGGCGGGTGACATCACCTTTCTGAAAAAGCATTACAACGTTCTTATCTTGGGACCTAATTCCACTGAAGGAAATTCCTTCCAAAGAATTCCATCCAAAATTCAGGGGAAATTATCTGTACTAAGATGTTTCTCAGGGCTAGGTGTGTGGTTCATGCCTGTAATCCCTATACTTTGGGAGGCCAAGGTGGGCAGATCACTTGAGGTCAGGAGTTTGAGATTAGCCTGGCCAACATGATGAAACCCTGTGTCTACTAAAAGTACAAAAATTAGCTAGGCCTGGTGGTGAAATCCCAGCCTGTAATCCTAGCTGTCCAGGAGGCTAAAGCACAAGAATTGCCTGAACCCAGGTGGAAGTTGGAGTGAGCTGAGATCGTGCCACTGCACTCCAGCTTGGATGACGGAGCGAAACTGGGTCTCAAAAAACAATTTAAAAAAAGATGCTTATCATGGTATTATTCAAATGATAGTGGAAAAAAATGGAAGCATTGTAAATGTCTACCAGTGTAACGATTGACTAAGCTACATGTATCTTCTCAATGGAAGATTTCATAAGGCTTATGAAGAATATAGCAACTTTGAATGTATGTGTATAGTTTTGGTTGGTTTGTTTAATGAGACAGCATTTTGCTCTGCCACCCAGGCTGGAGTGTAGTGGCACAAATCATGGCTCACTGCAGCCTTCACTTCTTGGCCTCAAGCAATCCTCCTGTCTCAGCCTTCCTACTAGCTAGGACAATAGGTGTGTGCCACCTATTGCTATATTTTCTAGAAAATGGTTAACATTACTTTTGTAATGAAAAGGACATTTGTGGGCCAGGTGTGGTGGTGCACACCTGCAGTCCCAGCTACTCGGGAGACTGAGGCAGGAGGATCACTTGAGCCCGGGAGGTCAAGGCTGCAGTGAGCTGTGATGGTGTAACTGCACTCCAGCCTGGGCAACAGAGCCAGACTCCATCTCAAAAACAAAAGAAAGACATTTGTGATAACTAAACGGAGATGGAAGCCTAAGGAAAACATACATGTGCATGCATGCGTTCACACACACACCCCTTTGTTTAAAAAGAGCCAGAGTGGGCCAGTCGCGATGGCTCACACCTGTAATCCCAGCACTTTGGGAGGCTGAGGCAGGTAGATCATCAGGTGAAGAGATCGAGACCATCCTGGGCAACATGGTGAAAGCCCATCTCTACTAAAAATACAAAAATTAGCTGGGCTTGGTGGCATGAGCCTGTAATCCCAGCTCCTCAGGAGGCTGAGCAGGGAGAATCACTTCAACCCCGGGAGGGGCGGGGGGCAGAGGTTGCAGTGAGCTGAGATTGCACCACTGCACTCCAGCCTGGGCAATAGAGCAAGACTCTGTCTCCAACAACAATAAAAAGAGAGTCTGAGTGGTCCCCAGGAGGAGCAGCCAGGGTGGGCACTGGGAGGGCTGCGCCACTGGTCTGGAGCTGAGCTCTCTCCCTGATGCCCATCCCACTCCTGGTCCACTCCACCCTGTTGCAGACCCAGCATTAGAGACAAGAGCCCTGAGAAGAAGGTGAGTGGGACCAGAGGGTGGGCCCCTGGGACAGATGGGTGCTCTGTGGGGAGGCTGCCTGGGCTGGAGGAGGGAGTGGGACCCTGGAGCTCTGCCGTCCCTCTGCAGGCCAAAGCCACACCCAGATCCAAAAAGCCAGGATTCAAGAAATGAGGAGCTACGCTTTGGGGGCCACAATGCAGAGTGGGCCTTCCCCAGCCTGTGCTACAGGGACAGAGCACCCCTGCCCCACCCCTGCATTTGTCTGAATATGACAGGGGTGTTGTGGGGGCAACACGAGAGCCCTTCACCCCCACTCTCCACTTTCAGGAGGCCTCTAGTGCAGACCCCCACCTCGGGTCACAATAAAGTTGTCTGGTCAGGACTTCCCTTCTCTTCCCTGTTGCTGGCCTCCTTACCCACTGCACCAGCCCAAGTGCCCAGCAGAGGGCGGCCTTGAACCAGCGCACCCGGGCCCTGAGGTCATGCCCCCCTCCCTGGACCCAGCCCCCTCAGCCTGAGGCTGCTGTGTCCCTCCTGCTTGGCACCACTGATTCCCTCCCAGTGGTGAGGGAAGAGCCTAGAGTCTGCCCTGTGCTGAGCCGGGTATCAGGTGGTTTCCAGCCGGAACATTCCCTCTGGGCAGGGCTAGGTTTCCAGGCACCCAGGGGCTTTGGCTGCTCGTGGTACCAGAAAGGGCCTCGCCCTAGGGGGTCTTCTCCCGGCCCTACCTTTGTCAGGCAGCTACTGTGTGTAGAGCATCCATAGCGACCTCAGGGACACTTGCTCTCCTTGCTTGCTTCTGTTAGGGGCCAGCTCTTGTCACAGGGACCTCCCACGTGTGAAGATCTGTCAGGCAGGAACCAGAGGCCCGCACCCTCAGGAAACCTTCGAAGTGGGGTAGATGGGGTGAGCTTTAAAGAGGCACCATGTGCTCTGGAGCAGGGCTCAGTCAAGTATAGGGGTGAGGCCAAGAGAGAAGTAGCAAATGGGGTGGGGGACCCCTGCCCTCCCTGCCCTCTCCCTGGTGTGCAGAGGGGACTCCGGAGGGCGGTCCACCCAGGGGTGGCCCTGGCGCAGTTTCTGGAGCAGACGGACACACAGATGGGCCCCTACTCGGGGTGATCATTCGGCGCTGCTGCTGGCTTCTCCCTGCCCCTCCCCAGCACCCTCTGGGGCCAGGCCTGAAGTGAGCCAGTGGGGAGCTGGCCCTGGCATCCTGCCAAGGACCCCCAGGTGTGGGGCCCAGCAGGTCGGAGCTCTTTGAACACCTGCCCAGGAAAGTCAACAGCCAGGCTTGGCCTCCTGTCCAGCTATAGCTTCTCTTGAGGCCAGAGACAGAGGTAGAAGCGGCCAGGTTGGGATTCTTTATTTTAACTTTTAGAGGCAGGTCTCTCTGTCACCCAGGCTGGAAGGCAGTAGCACAATCCTAGCTCATTGCAGCCTCAGCCTCCTGGACTCAATCTTCCCACCTCAGCGTCCCAAAGTGCTGGAATTACAGGTGCCAGCTACCACACCAAACTAATTTCTACATTTTTTTGTAGAGACAGGGGGTCTTGTTATGCTGCCCAGGCTGGTCTTCAACTCCTGGGTTCAAGAGATCCTCCCACCTCGGCCTCTCAAAGTGCTGGGATTACAGATGTGAGCCACTGCGCCTGCCCAGGGTGGCATTTTCTCTGCATGTTTCCGATACCCATGAGGCAGACTGGGTGCAGTCCCTCCAAGAAACAGACAAGCCACCAACTTCAGGTCACCAGAGTCCCACCCTCCAGCAAGGGGACAAACCAGTAACTTCAGGTCACCCAGAGAGTGACAGGGGGACTGCTCCCTGTGGGCAGCTGGGTCCTTTCGAACGTGGTTTCATCCACAGCAACCCGGGGTAGACCCAATTCCTCACCTTCAAGTCACTTATAGTCCAGTGGAAACAAAAACCAACACAATGGTTTCAGTCACTGTCTGGTGCTTTGAAGGGGGTGGAACAGGTGAATTTGGAGGGCAGGGGGAGGCGATGGACAAGAAGGGGCTGGTGGGTTCATGAGCTGCCAGAGGACGTTGCTGGGAACAGGAGCAGAGCGTGCAAAGGGTCTGAGGCAGACACCCACTTAAAGATGGATCGGCTGTAGTGACAGCCACTAATGCCCACGACTCACTCCTTCAATCCTCGTAACCATACCTTAAGGGCCTTGCGATTGGCTCCATTTCTTTTAAAAATTTTTTTAGAGACTGTGTCTCACTCTGTCACCCAGGTTGTAGTGTAGTGGCATGATCATAGCTCACTGCAGCTTCAAACTCTGCTCAACCTATCCTCCCGCCTCAGCCCCCTTGAGTAGCTGGTACTACAAGCATGCACCACAACACCCAGGTCATTTTTTAACATTTTTGTAGAGACAGGGAGCGGGGGGTCTCAAACTCCTGATCTCACGCTATCCTACCACCCTGACCTCCCACAGTGCTGGGATTACAGATATGAGCCACCACACCCGGCCCAGCCCCATTTCTCAGGTGAGGAAAGTGTGGCACAGAGAGGTTAGACAACTTGCCCCAAGGTCACACAGCTGGCAGAGGAGCCAGGGAGTCTGGCCCCAGAGCCTGGGATTTTGACCACTCTGCTGATGGGAGGGAGGCATGCGCCAGTGCCCAGTTTACGAAGTCTCATAAACTGAGAGTGGGAATTAGAAGTCAGTCCACCGTGTGATGGGAGTCCTCAAGGGCCAGCCAGGCCTCTCTACAGCTGAGCATGTATTGGATAGGTACTTCTTCCCCTCCCCTGGCCCCAAGCACATGAGGGTATGCAACAGATAAACTGGTGATCACTTGATTTCGATTTGCAAGCAGGCAGTAGGAAATAAGTTGCAAAGGTGGAGGCCCGGGCGCAGTGGCTCACGCCTGTAATCTCAGCACTTTGGGAGGCCTAGGGAGGCAGATAGATCACCTGAGGTCAGGAGTTCGAGACCAGCCTGACCAACATGGAGAAACCTCTCCCCCTATCCCAGTCTCTACTAAAAATACAAAATTAGGCTGAGCTCCGTGGCTCATGCCTATAATCCCAGCACGAGGCTGAGGCAGGCAGATCACAAGGTCAGGAGAGCGAGACCAGCCTGGTCAACATGGTGAAACCCCATTTCTACTAAAAAAAATACAAAAGTTAGCTGGGCATGGTGGTGCACACATGTAGTCCCAGCTACTCGGGAGGCTGGGGAAGAAGAATCACTTGAACCCGGGAGGTGCAGGTTGTCGTGAGCCAAGATCATGCCATTGCACTCCAGCCTGGGCAACAGAGCAAAACTGTCTCAAACAAAACAAAAAAAATTGCAAAGGTGGGGGTCCATCCTCATCGATAGGGTGCCCTTTGCCCTCTGTCCTTCGCCTTTCCCCTGCCCCAGCGCTTCTGTTTTTCAGCAGGAAGAGGGTGGGCTGGGCTGAAGCAGGTGGTGGCAAGTGGCAGATTTGCAGGTGGGCTCTGTTTGCACCAGCTGGGCTGTTAGGAGAGGCAGGCGTAAGACGGCCCCGGCTGGGGGGCGTTGAACTTGGCACTAGGGGGCAGGGATTAACCACAGCAGCCCAGGCTACTTCTCACTTCCCTTATCACCTCCTGAACTCCTCCCCAGCAATGAATGTTAATAAGGTCCACCCTCCTTCCCTCCCCCCACCTCCAGCTCACTCCAGTCAAGGGAGCAAGTCTGACAGTTTAGGTCAACTGAGGCTAAGCTCCAAAAAGGGCCCCTGCCCCACCTCTTGTGGCACTTGATGCGTTTTGGCCATTCCTTTATCTCAGCCAACGTGGACGGCAGCGGTTTTGACCGCATCCCTGGTGGTAGCCATTTCCTTTTTATAAACTGGGACCCTGAAAACAGAGAAGGGAAGGGTCTTACCCCAGGTCACACAGCCTGTAAGGAGCAGGGCAAGGGGGCGGGGAACAAATCCAGGGCTCCATGCCCCTCCCACTGAGGCCCACCACTGGCTTCCCCATGGGCGTAAGGAGCAAACCAAGTTAGAAGGCCAGGCCTGGCTGGTCATGGTGGCTCACGCCTGAAATCCCAGCACTTCAAGAGGCTGAAGGCAGGTGGATCACGAGGTCAGGAGTTCAAGACCAGCCTGGCCAACATGGCGAAACCCCGTCTCTACTAAAAATGAAAAAAAATTAGCTGGGCATGGTGGTGTGCGCCTGTAATCCCAGCTACTGGGGAGGCTGAGGCAGGAGAACTGCTCGAGGTGGAGGTTGCAGTGAGCTGGGATCATGCCACTGCACTCCAACCTAGGCGACAGATAGAGACTCCGTCCCCCTTCCCCCTCAAAAGAAGAAAAGAAAACTAGGCCTGCAGGTGCCCATCAGGAAGGGATAAGGAGCCACAGCTGTGTTGTCTGTGATGCAGGCCATCCAGCCAT
This sequence comes from Cebus imitator, assembly GCF_001604975.1. Lineage (NCBI taxonomy): Eukaryota > Metazoa > Chordata > Mammalia > Primates > Cebidae > Cebus > Cebus imitator. The sequence continues at coordinate 26,180 of NW_016107536.1, forward strand.
GCCCAGAGTCCCCTGGCTGAGCCCTGAGGCCCCCTTGACTGGCATTTGTTACTATAGAGACCCAGGCTGGCCTGAGGGCTGGCCAGTGACAGCAGGCCCTGGCTCCATGGATAGAAACCAGGTACTTGGGCTTAGAGGCCTTGAGCGGCTCCCACTGTCCCCATGGCCAGTGAGTCCCAACATCATAAAATGGAGCCCTCACCCGCCTTCTGCCCCCAGCTGACACCCCTATCCTGGAACCCAAGGCCTGAGCTGTGCCCTCCAAGTGTCTGTGCTCTCTTTAACGCCCTGCCTGGGGGCTGGGAGCTGGTGAGGATGTGGAGATGAGGTTGAAGGTTTCCCAGGGAAGGAGCCAGAGCTGCCGGAAGAGGCAGAGTGTAACCCAGGCTGTAGATGACAGGAAGAACGTGGAATGGAAGTGGCCGAAAGGATCCACAGGGGGAAAGCAGAGAGGTGGGCACGTGGTCAGCTGGCGCCTTGTCCCAGCCGTGCCACCAGCTAGCTGTGAGGCTCTGGGAGAGTCCGTTGCCCTCTCTGGCTCTCATCCGAGGAATGAGGAGGTTGGAACAAATGATGAATCCCTAAGACCACTTCTAGCTTTGACATTCTTTGAGTTTCATTCCAGAACCCTGGACTCACCCAAGTAAGCAAGGCCAGGGCTCAGTCCTCCCCACACCACCTCAGGCTCACCCACTCCCGGGCTGGGTCCCTGAGGAACAGCCTGTGGAGAGGTGAGCTCGGAGCTGCCTGCACTGGTCCATGCATGGGGGCAGGGGTGGCAGACCACTTTGTGGATTGATGGAGCTCAGGGAGGTGAGAAGGAACCCACAGGTGAGAGTTTCGCCCTCCCAGCCATCTCTTTAGGTAAATAAATTCACATCCGCCACTTCCCCTTCCCTTGCCACCCTGGGGGCGCTGAGAACTCCAGGGAGCCCAGAGCTCAGGCCTGAGCTCTGCTTGCTCACACTGGCTCTTCCCTCGGACCCCCAAGCCCCCCATCTTCTACAGCCGCAGTCATCTACTTTTCCGTAGGGACGGAATAGCATGAAGCTCTGTGGTCACCAGTCTCCAGGACCTCGGATCCCACCTTTAATCCTGAACATGCAGGAAGGCTTCTGTGTCCCTACAGTGAAGCAGGTTTGAGGCTGGACCTGGAGGTCCAGAAAAAGCGTGGACTTTTCTGTTCTGGCTCTTCTGTTCACTAGCTGGGTCATTCTGAGCAAATTACCTACCTGTGTGCCTCAGTTTCCTCATCTACAAAATGGGCTAGTCACTGGCATGGTACTGAGCTGTGTGGGACTGGAGGTCATAGGAAGAGGCTGGTAGGCACTTCATTTCAGGGACACAGGACACAGGGAGGGGACGCTGAGCTGCTCCTAGCTCAGAGAGGCTCCAGGGACAGGCATGAGAAGGAACAGGATGCGGAATGGTGAGTGGACCTGGGTCTCAGAACACAGACATCTTGAAGTCTGCTGTGTGATGATTTCACACTTGACCCCCCAACGTCCTGAGGCATTGCTGTCCTCATTTCTCAGATGGCACTACAGAGGCCCAGGGAAAAGGGGCGTAGGCCAGGACACCCAGCTCTTCTCCCAGTATCCGTCTCAGGCCAGCTTTTCCAACTGTCAATTGGGATTCTTCCTAGACCTCCAACTGTACCTGCCAATCCACTTCTGACCCCCAACCTGTTATGCCCACTATTTGCTGCTGCTCAGGGCAGCCTTAACCCCTCCTTCCCCACAATCAGCTGCTCCAAGCCAAGCCCACCCCTGCCCCCTGGAGGGAGGCTCCTCCTTTTAAGGCTGCTTCTGGGAATTTCCACTCCAGACCCAGAGCCAGAGACCCCAGCCCCGCTTGACACCTGCAGCTCACCCTTAGGGAGGTGGGGCACCAGACCTTAGGGTAGGAGACTGCAGCCCCAGAGAGGGGAGGAGGGGCTCCCCCTCCCTTGCCTGCCACACATTGAGCTTGCCTGCATCAAGTTTGGCCAGTCTGTGAGGGTCAGGAATAGAGCAGGAGACCTCCTTCAAGAGGTGCCCACTGCTCCATCCCTGCACCGGGTGGCCCAGGAGAGAGGGGCAGCCCAGAGGGCACAGCGCACACACCCCCACCCGCATCTGCTTTGCAGCCTCACTGGCCAGGAAGGTGGACACCTCATACCTCAGTCTCCCAATTACGCCCTCCTCCTCCCCCTCCTCCTCCCTCTTCTCTCTCCTCCTCCTCCCCTTTCTCTCCTCCTCGCCCCCCTGAAAACCTGTGGCTTGGAGAGACCTTGGCTTCTCTGGGACTCTACTCCTGGGGACTGCCCACATCTGCTCCTGAGCTTGGGGGCAGGGGGGCAACCGCCTGAAGAACCTCTCCAGCGATGGGAGCCGCCCGCCTGCTGCCCAACCTCACTCTGTAAGTGTGCTGCCTCTCCCACTGAGTTTTTTGCCATTTCCAGCCTCAGGGCAGCCCACCTCTTCCCAGGACTCCCACGCGTGTGCGCACAAGGCTGGCAGGGTTGGGGCGGGGGCCCAGGTGCACCCTGGGGTGTGGCTGGCACCCACACCTGGGCTTACCTCCTCCACCTTCACAGGTGCTTCCAGCTGCTGATTCTCTGCTGTCAAACTCAGGTAAGCGGGCGCTCCCACCGGCTTTACCCCGATTTTCCCACCCCATCTAACTGGGGCGGGTGCAGGGAACCTGCTCCTTTCAGATGGGCAGAGGCAGAGTCTGGCCTCTCCCCGGGTCCAGGAGGCGCTGAGGTTTGGAGGGGAGTGAGCCTTTGACAGGGAGGGCAGGGAAGGGGGCTGACTTGGTGTTATCTCTGTCCTCCCTCTGAGGACCCTCCTGGCTTCCCCTGGGTCTCTGCTCCTCTCCATCCCTCTCCACCGGGTTCCCCCATAAAGCTAATGTTGGCACTCCGGACCTGAGGTACGGAGCCCTGGATCGGTTGGAAGTGGGTGGCGGTGATGGCTCAGGTGAGGCTTGGGTTTGCCAGTACCTGAAAGGATAGGTTTCGATGCAAAATCACTTGTATGTCCCTCTGGCCACCTGACTCCATCAATATGGGTGCCCGGTGTGGGGGGGTGTCTCATGAGCATGTCCAGAATGCCCGGCCAGGGTGAGGTGACTTCTCACCTAGAGGGCACAGAGGTCAAGCCCGAAGAGGACTGTTTGGGATGGGATGCAGGGTTTGCTTCTCCACGCTCCCCCCACCCCATGTCGGCCCCCCACCTCCTTCCATGCACACCTCCCACCCCCAAGTCTCAGCCCCCAGTGCGAGGCTTGCTCCCTTTTTTGTGATCCTCCATAAAAGTGCAGCTATTAAAATGCACTGGTCCAGAACCGCTCTGGGGAGAGATCGCTTGGCTTTCCCAGGCCAGAGGCCGCTTCTCTTCATATCCAGTGGGGACTTTTTTTGAAGGTAAATGCCTTTTCTCTGGGAGAGGGAAAGGGGCAGCCTTTGAAGCAGTGGGGGGGTGGGAGAGGGAGAGACAACTCCCCCCCCCTTCCTTCCCCCTTTTGCTCCAGCCCCGTTCCAGGCCTTTTGCTTCACACATCCAGGGGGAGCCAGAAGAAAGCCCCCAGCCAGGCTGGGAGGGGGCTGGGGGTGGGCCCAACCTGTTCTGGAAGGGAACTAGCACAATGGTGCTGCTGGCCAGGCGTTTATGGCCTGGCTGAGGCCCCATTCAGGACTCAGGGAAGGTGGCAAAGCGGTCCTTTCCCCCTTGAAGTGCCCCCTCACCCCCCTGGGAGGGGGGGCCAGCAGACCGGACCACAGCCATGCTTGAGGGGCCGTCTGACAAGCAGCTGTCTGCAGTGGTGGAAGGGGAGGTCCCCCTGCAGCGGGAACATGAAAGGGACAGGCTAGGTCCCGCGGGGAGAGGGACTTGTGGGCTGTGGACTGTGGGGGGGGCGTGGGGCTGCCTTTGTGAAAGGCTTGAAGGGGGACAAGGAGAGGAGGGGGCTTGCGGGGGCGCTCTCTGCTCCTGACCTGGAACAGACTGCCAGAGGAGGCTGTCAGCCAAGAGGGGCGGAGGGCCTGAACCTGGGCCAGGAGGCGGGGCTGGGACAGGCAGGACCCCACCCCCTGGCAGGGAGGCCAGCGAGGGGCAGGCTGGGCAGGTCCCCCACCCCAAATGCTCCAGGGTGGGGCGAGGGGCAGGTCCTGCAGAGGCTGCTCTATGGGGAACTGCAATTGGAAATGAGCAACAGTGCACAGGAAGGGTTAACCCTGCGCAGGTGAAAACGGCCAGCCCCAGAGCTGCTCCCTCATTCCCCTCCTCAAAGGTGGTATTTACCACCCCTTCCTAGGAGAGAGTAGCCCCTAACAGATGCTGACCCCGGTCTGGCTCTGTCCAGATGGCTGGGGTTGGGCCTGGGATAAAGGTGGAATTAGGGATTTGGAGCAGGGGCTGGGAAAGCCATCCCAGCACAGGCAGCAGCATCCAGGTGGAGAGAGAAACAACACAAAAGGTGCATTCTCAAGCTGGAGCTCAGGCTGTTGCCAGCAGCTGGGAAGCCTAGCCTGGGTGGCACCTTGCAGGATGGAGGGCAAGCAGTACACCGGGGCTCCCCCACTCAACCTTACAGATGGGAAAGGAGAGACCTAGCTGGGAGGCAGCACCCCTCCTGGCTTTGCACAGTGCGTGGGGGGAAATGGCTCCTCTCCCCACCCTCCAAAGGGGAAGCAGGTGGGTGGGCGCATCCCCCCAACTGGCGGGGAGCCTCTGTTACATTGTGGCAAAGGAGCCGCCTGGCAGGGGCAGCCATTGGCCCACTGCTGATAGCGCCTCTCCTTTCGGTGCTGCCTCTGCCTCCCTCCGCTAAGGAGGCACCTTGCCTGCCTGCTGTCCCTTAGTGCCCAGCCCTAGCCCCAGCGCCAGCCCATAGAGGAGGGAGGAATGCTGGAAGGGCCCTGAGCACCAGGGGTCGAGGCCGGGCAGAAGATGGGTATGAGCCCAGGATTCCCTGGTTAGTGCTGAGAAGACATGTTCACGGGGCCCTGCAGGAGCCTCCAGAGACCCCTACATGCTCTCTGGCAACTCTAACTCGAAGCACCATCTGCTCTGTGCCCCTGTGTGCTAGGCAAGGGGCCTTTCAAGGACAGTGGGGAGGATCAGGAAGGAATCTAATGGTCCTGGCTAATGGAGCCATGTCCCTGGAGTTCTGCAGGGAGGTGCCAGGCTCTGGTCTAAGAGGCAGGGACAGGGGTTCTGTCCCTAATGAGCTGTGTACCCTGTGCACCTCCTCCATAGAACATAAGGATGGGATAGAACCCTGAAGGTTCCTTCCACCTCCCAGGGTCCTGATTCCAGGGCTGCGCTCTGTCACTAAGTGTTCCCCAGCCTGGGCAGACCACCCCTGCTCTAGGGTAGATGCAAAGCCAAGAGGTTATGACCGGCTGGTTCACCCAGGGGCCTGGGAAGGTTATGGCCATATGCCCTCTTCACTCTGCAGGACCAGTGGCCTGTCCCCACTACATTCACCTCCTCACCCCTCTCCCTTGGATGGACCAGCGGTGGTGTCACCCAAAGCAAATTGACACTATTTTTCCCTTGGTAACCGCAAAGGGGGAGAATCACCCGTCTCCTAATTTTAACCAGTACGTGAGGGACCAGGGTGCCATGACCGACCAGCTGAGCAGGCGGCAGATCCGCGAGTACCAGCTCTACAGCCGGACCAGCGGCAAGCACGTGCAGGTCACCGGGCGTCGCATCTCCGCCACCGCTGAGGACGGCAACAAGTTTGGTGAGAGCTGGCCCTCCCCCCAGGCCACCCACACCTCCACCCTGCCTCACCTCCTGGTCCATTCCCAGATCCTGTGTCAGGGCTGAGGGCCCCAAGGCCCTGAGCATCCCCAACCCCCTCGCCTGAGTCTGGAGGTCAGTGTGGCTGGGCGGTCCCCTGTCGTAGCCATGGGCCGGCAGCCCCGATGGACGGAGGTTTTTCTCCCCTGCCCCACCACAGCCAAGCTCATAGTGGAGACCGACACGTTTGGCAGCCGGGTTCGCATCAAAGGGGCTGAGAGCGAGAAGTACATCTGTATGAACAAGAGGGGCAAGCTCATCGGGAAGGTGAGGCGGGAGACTGGAAAGGAACAAAGAATCAGGACTTCTAGGGTGGAGACACACAGGGCAGCCCGCTCCCCTATCCCTCCTCTGAGCCACACCCTCCTGCACAAAGACTTCCCACCCCACTCCCAGCCACCCACTGGGCCACTCTCTGGTTTCTTTATTTTATTTTGGAGTCCCAGTCTGGCTCTGCTACCTAGGCTGCAGTGCGGTAGCACAATCGTAGCCCACTGCAGCCTTGAACTCCTGGGCTCAAGCGATCCTCTCGCCTCAGCCTCCCACGTAGTAGCTGGCACTATAGGTGCATGCCACCATGCCCAGCTAATTTTTTATTTGAGACCAGCCAGGGCAACATAGTGAGGCACTGTCTCTACAAACTCATGGGCTGATCCTCTCACCTCAGCCTCCCCAAGTGCTGGGAGCCAATGAGCCTGGCCAGGTTTCTCTATTTAAATGAGTCACTGGGACTCTGTTAGCCCTCTGAGGGGACTGGCGAGCCACAGGATGGTGGGCTGATGTCAGGAGTATTTCTCCAGCAGGCATCAGGAAGAGTTTAGCATCTACTTGACACTGCAGCTTCTGGGTGGAGGAGTAAGGGCAGCTGAGGGTGGAAAGTGGGGCACAGAGGTAAGGCAGGAACTCCCCCACCTTCAGTGGGGCCGGGGGTGGAGGGGCTCCAGCTCACAAGATACATGCTAAGCGGCTGCTGCCACCAAACCGCACAGTGGGCCCAGCCCTGTGGGGTAGGTGAATTCCACTTCGTTTGGAATCAGGCAGTCCCAGCCTCCCATTATGGCTGCTGTGACCACATAACTTCTGGTTTGCTTCTCTTTCTCAAGCCTCAGGCTTCTTGTCTGCAGAAATGGGCACAACCCCCAGATTGCTGGCAGGGTGGTATGGGTGGCCACGCTGGCACCCTTTCTTCTCATTGGAGGCTGCTGCCTCCTCTCCCGCGCCCAGCTGCACCACTCACCCAGGCTGCATGAGCATTCTCAGTGCTAAGGGCACGGGCACGCTCAGAACCGTGGCAGGACCTTGATCTCCACCTGCATCTCAGGAAGCTGAGGCCCAGCCTCGTACAGGGCTGCTAAATGACAAGCCTGCAACTCAGATCCGCAGTGTGTTTTGGCCACTGTTGCCTTTCTAACTAGGATGCCATTTCAAAACCAGGCAGAGTTCCCTGGGCTCAGGGCCCTACTGTTCCCGTGGTCCCTCCTCCGTCCTCCAAGAGAGATGCCCTAAGGGCAGACACCTCAGACCAGGGTAGGTGGACAATGCCCTTCCTCTCCTGCTTCTCCCGCAGCCCAGCGGGAAGAGCAAAGACTGCGTGTTCACGGAGATCGTGCTAGAGAACAACTACACGGCCTTCCAGAATGCCCGGCACGAGGGCTGGTTCATGGCCTTCACGCGGCAGGGGCGGCCCCGCCAGGCCTCCCGCAGCCGCCAAAACCAACGCGAGGCCCACTTCATCAAGCGCCTCTACCAGGGCCAGCTGCCCTTCCCCAACCACGCTGACAAGCAGAAGCAGTTCGAGTTTGTGGGCTCCGCCCCCACGCGCCGGACCAAGCGCACGCGGCGGCCCCAGCCCCTCACGTAGTCAGGAAGGCATGGGGCAACACCCCTTGGCCGCCTCCCCATCCCCTTCCCTTCTTAATTCCAAGGACTGGGCTGGGTGGCGGGAGGGCCGCGAAGCAGCTAGCTCCCATCCCCCCCCCCGCTGGGAAGGGGCAGGCCGGTGCCCCAGGGGCGGCTGGCACAGTGGCCCGGGTGGCAGGCCCTGGAGAGGAACTGAGTGTCACCCTGGTCTCAGCCGCCAGCCTCCGCCGGCCTCCCAGCCGGGCTCCTGAAAGGCCGGGTCCTCGAGACCTTGCAGACGCCGTCTGGAGGTGGCTGTCCTCAAAATCTGCTCCCGGGTCTCCCTCAGTCTGCCCCCAGCCCCCAAACTCCTCCTGGCCGGACTGTAGGAAGGGACTTTTGTTTGTTTCAGGAAAAAAGAAAGAGGGGGAGAGAAAGAGAGAGAATAGATGGTTGGCCACTCCTCACATTCCGCGACCCAGGCCTGCACCCCACCCCCAACTCCCATCCTCAGAATAAAACCATTTTCCTGCAAACGGGTTATCTGAAGCGGGGTGGGGGATCCGACCACGGGACCCCTGGAAACCAGCCTGTCCGTCCCGGCCAGGCGTGGCCCGGCAGGTGCAGGCACAGCCCGCAGCGCCGGGGCCCCGGGAGGCTGCGGGCTCGGCCCCGCGGGAGGCGGGCGGTCCAGGGAGCGTCCAGGCCGGGCGGCCCCTCCCTGGCGCGGGCTCGGGTTTCCTGGGCTCGCGCGGCGCGGCCCGTGCTACCTGTTGGGGAAGAAAACTCGAGCCCCCGGAGGGGACGGGCCCAGGCCCAGGCCCGAGGCGCGGGCGAGGGCTCTACGGAGCCCTGCGGGGCCCGAGCGACCCGCGGACGCCAGGAGCCTCCTTGGGCAGCCAGATTGCTTTTTTCCGGTGAGGAGGGCGGGGGCGGGGAGCGGGGCTGGGCGGGCGGAAGGGGGAGGGGGCGAGAAGGCGTACCCCGTCCTCTCGGGTCCCCGCGGGGCCTGGGCGGGGGCCACACCTGAGGGCAAATCTCAAAGGCGGCGGCCCAGCCGGGATGGCGCGGGGGAGGGGACGAGCGGGGCGGGGAGGAAGGGGTGGCCCTGCCCCCACCCCAGCTTCTCCGGTGGGCTTTCCCAGGGGCCTCCAGGTGTGCGTGTGGGGAGTGGAACTCGCGGGCCATAAAACCCGCCTCTTCTGTCCGCTGGCTTTTAATCATGTCCAGGGGGAGGTCCTTAGTCACTGGGACACCCCCCGCAACCTGGTCAGCTCTTCAGGGAGAACGCCCTCATTGAGCCTTCTGGGGATGGCCTCCCAGCCTCAGTTTCCCCTTCCCTTACGGAGCTTCCTCTTCTGGGGATAGCCCCCCAGTCTTAGTTTCCCCTACCCTCAGGGAGCCCCCTCTTTTGAGGATGGCCCCCCGGCCTCAGTTTCCCCTTCCCTCACTAAGCCCTCTCTTCTGCGGATGTACTCCCTCCAGCCTGCTTCCTCTCCCCTCCCTCTTCCTTCTGAGACTACCTTGAGGAGGGGGATTACGGAGAGAGGATGAAAGACGTCCCTTCTCTCTGCTCCCTACCATGGCCTAAAAATAAGGAAAGAAGAGGAAGTGGGGAAGGGCCCTGGTCCAGTGACAGTGGGAGGTGGGCGCAGCTGCAGCCCCGTTGATGGTGAGGGCCAGCGCAGAGTCTGACACCCCCACCACTGGGCAATTTAGAAGGTGGGGACAGCGGCGGCCAAGAGGGAGGTCCCCGGCCCTGGGACAGACATTCTCCCTACTGCTCGTCATAATTGCTTTTCACCAGGTTACTTTTTTCTCTCCCCCATCACAAAGAGCCTTAATCCCAGTGAAGACCGTGCGGTGTTGGGGGTAGTTTTCTAGGATGTGTGGCGGGAGGGTGGTCTGGAGCCTCAGCTGATAACTGGCGAGTTCAATGGGACTTTAAAACGGGGGCAACACCCAGCAATTACTTGAGAACAAAGGGTTGGGGGCCCCCCAGGTGTAGAGAACTGGACTTTGGGGGGTGGCTGGGAAGGAGGTGTAATGCGGAGGGGGGCTGTTACAATCCCTCTGATTTCCGCAGGAATTTGAGACATTCTTTAAAACTCTAGACTGCCTCCCTGCTAGCCGGCTCTCCAGCCCACTCCCACCCCTCCCTCGCTCGGGTTAGAGACGGCTTCAAAGGTGGACCGGGCCCTTTGTGTTGCCTCTGCTTTTTTCACGGCCTTTCTCCGGCCCCTCCCTCCCTCTCTGACCTCCCCAGCACCGACAGGCCTCTGGGGGCTGGCTCCAGAAAGCCCTCACTGTTTTCTTTCTTGCTTTTTGAGGTGAGACAGGGAGGGACAGAGAAGGGAGAGGGAGAGGGAGGGCCGCTCCGGAGGCCTGTGCTGTCCCAGGAAGAGCCTTCACCCCAGCCCAGCCCTCAGGTGCCCAGTGCCTGCTCCTGCCTTGGGTCCCTGGGTCTCTGGCTGAGCTCTGAGCCTTCTCCTCACCAAACCTCTCAGCGCCTCTCCCAGGGCACCGTGCCCCAGGTGGCTTTTCAGGCTCTGGAAATCTGTTCAGCTCGTTTCCCCTGAACTAGTGGTGACCTTGAAGATGCTAAAAGGAAGAAATCACAAGAGTGGATCCCTAATGCTGGCACTTCGGAGGGGACTGAACAGGCACAGCTAGGCGGTGGGCAGGAAGGAGGCTTCCCCAGGTCCTCAGGCCACACCTGGCTCCAGCAGCCTTGCTCGCCTCTGAGCGCCTGGGTCTCTGCAGGTGTGAGCAGGAGTGGCCACAGGGGGCTAATTGCTAGTTGCCCCTTGCTGTTGGGGAAACATGAACCCCTTTAGGGGGGAATGTGACCAGTGGAGGGAGGTGGCAGCAGCAGCCACCAGTGCCTCAAATCTGATGCCAGTTTGGGATTACCAAGAATGCTCACTAAGAACAGCTCCCATATTGACCTCCCTTCTCTGTGCTGTCCTGCAAACAGCCAGATGAGGCAGGGGAGAGCCGAGCAGGATATCCAAGGGGGACAATCACTCACTCTTTAGGCCACACGAGCTGGTTCCATTTACATCAGTCTATTCAACCCTGTCCCTCTGACGCTGAGACAGTGACTTTCCAGGGACCAAGCCGAAAGCCTTGCCTCTGTCATCACCGTCTTCAGCCCTAAGTGCTTGCCCTGGCAAAGAGACACCCCCACTCCCCTCGGCCTGCCATTCAGGCTTCTCTTTCCCCTCCTCACAGAGGACCCTTTCCTGAGAGTCCCTCCCACTCTGCTCTTCGCCTGCCTGCTGCCTCTCTGAGCAACCTCAGCATCTCAGCCACCAACTCCTTGCCCTCCTTGTGGGTAACTGCTTTCTTTCCTGAACTCTGGGGCTCTCCACCATGACCAGGCCTCACTGGGATCTGTCTAAATCTGCACTCACTCCCGGAATCGTCTGTGTGCCTCCCAACACTGCCCTCCACTCCAGGACACCCAAGCTGGCCCCACTCACCTTCCCCACCATCAACCACAGCTCCACCCAGGCCACACCGTCCTGGCCACACTCCTTAGTGTCATCTTTAAGACTCCGGTCTGGCCCTGTTCTGTCTCCCTCTTCAGCCCTAGCCCCACAATTCCCCTTTAAGAACACTGAAAAACGAACTCTATCAAGCAAGCAGGCCCCCATCCTCATTTGAAGGGTTCCTGTCACCTGGCATGTCCTGCTCTAGCGCACATGCACACCCAGACCACGGGCTCCTCCTCTGCTCCACAGGCTCTTGGCACTTCCCTGGGATGAGCGACTGTCCCCACCGCCACTGGTCTCTCCAGCCATTCACTTGTCCTTGCCTTATGGTGCTTGTCATAGCTTGTCCAGAACTGTCATAATGCATGTGCTTGTCATGATCCCGCTAAGTAGCAAGTGCCCCAGACGTAGAAATAGTCCATATTTTCCTCCCCCACCATGCCCAGTGCAGTACATTGGACAGGGTGTTTACTGAGGAAATAAATCACCTGAAAACCCAGAAAGAAGTCATTGGCCCAGCACCCGACTGTCCCTCCAGGCAGAGGCAGGAGAGAGGCCAGAATCCTGTGCTCTCCCTCCTTCCTTAGGCAGATGTGGGCGGGGCGAGGGCTTAAGCAGTCAGTCCCAGTATTTCTTTTTCCCCCACAGCATTCAAGCCCTGTGCTAATCCTTCCGTTAATAAAAAAGATGGACAAGATAGAGCTCTCAAGGCACTTGAGATTTAATTGGAGGGATAAACCCATAAAAAGGCAATTCTTGGGTGGGACATTTGGAAATCCCTCTCTTACACATGGTATAACAAAGCTTTCTTTCTTTCTTTTTTCTTTCTTTCTTTTTTTTTTTTTTGAACATCCCCAAAGAGGGAAAGGGGAGATAAGAATTATTGGAAATAAGGAAACTAATATGTACCAAGCTCAGCAGATGTGCAGGGACACTGGCTTGCACCCCTTCTTTAGGGCGGTGAGATGTTCCCACGTAGCACACGTGGCTGAGTTCACACTCAGAGGCACCAGGCCATTCACGGTCTCACAGCTAGTGAGCACTGCACCCGAGATTCTGCCCAGCTTCCACACCTTGTGTTCGAGGTTCTCCACTCCCCTGCCCAGGCACCGTGGGTTCTGGGGCAGGAGAGAGCATAGGCCAAGGTGGGGGAGCTTTGTGGGAGGCCTGGCATTTGCATGATTTCAGTGGAGAAAAGATGCACAAAGCAGAAAATGAGAAGCAGAAAAACGGGCGCGAAAATCAAGGCTTAGAGGCAGGAAAATGGGAGGTGTGCTCCAGGGAAGGGGAGCAGTCCGTCTACTTAGCTGGAGCTGAAATTTGTGTAGAGAAGTGGCAGGAAGTGATTGGGTCAAATGATGAAGAGTTTGATCCTTATGCTGTGGCAGGGAGGAGATCAGGAAGGGTTTTGGGGGCACCCGATGACTGTGGTCTGGTGGCAGCATGTTGGAGGAGCGGAGTCTCTGGGGTCCGGGCAGCAGAGTCCAGTGCCCGGAAGCAGGGAAACATGGCTCCCAATCCCTGATGAGAATGGAGACCTTGGGGCCCTCATCCTTCCTTTTCTTCAGGTCCCTGTCGCCCTTTCCTTCCTGCCTGAATGTCCAGGTGCCCAGGCTCCACCTCTCCAGGAGTTAATATTTAGATAGCATGGGGAGGCGCTCCTGGTGCTTCCCCGCCCAGCAGGTTGGTGTGTGGGGTGGGGCCGGGGGCACTGGAGTGAGTGAGACAGCCCAGTTGTGGACAGAGAGGCCTATGGAGAGGGCCCAGGGGAGGGAGGAGGCAGCGGGGCCCGAGTTAACCCAGGACATCTGGCACCAGTGACCTTGTGGGGAAAGGAGCCAAGAACAGGGCATCGTCCGGGGTCCTGGGACCCCCTGCCTGAGAGACACAGGAGCCCTGGCCCTGCGTTATGGACAAAAGCACCCATCCTTAAGGTCTTGAGAACTCCTGAACTTTCAAAGGCACGCGAGCCCTGGCAGCTGCCGCCTGCCTGCTTGGTACGGAGCAGAGCTGAGGAAGCCCCCGCTTGGGGTCTGAGCTAACAGGCACCCGTTGTTCAGCGTTGCCAGCCTCAGGGTAGGTGGAACCTCCCCTCTCAGACAAGCCGTCCTTGAGGGGTCAGAGGCCTTCCCAGGGGGAGGAGGCTGGAGGCAGAGTGAGTTCATAGGACAAGGAGAGAGACGAGGTGGGGGCAGGGGATGGCATGGGTAAGAAGGGTCCCCTTGCCTCCCCTCTGGATGCCCACCACCAACACACACATACATACCCATGGACACGCGCACGCACACACACACACACACACACACACACACACACACACACAGCCCAGATCCCTGGCAGCAAAATGACCTTGGCAGCTACCACTACTCAAGTCGACAGAGGGAGCCCTCACTCTGCAGTCCCCTCGGGTCCAGGCCTGGCTGGGCTGAGCACTCTTCCTGCCCGAGGTGGCCCCCCCACCCCACCCGCCCACCCGTGGAGGGACATTCTGATGGAATGTGGGACTCGGGCATGGTGGGGGCAGTGGGAATGGGACCTTGAGGGACTGGAAGAAGGTCCCCTTCTTCAAGGGGACTGAAAGGTCCCCTTGAGGGACCAGGAGAAGGTGCTCACATGGAGATGGCGGAGGTACGGGGCCTGCAGCCACGTGCCCAGTGCTGCCAGCACCCAGGGGACTCTGCACCCTGCCGAAGCCACCCCTCTGGCCCTTCAGCACAGGGACCATCCCTGCCTTGCTGTCTGTCACCGCCCCGAGCTCCATTCTGGCTTTCTGGAGTGGGAACTCTCCCCAGCGCTGCACGCTTTTCAAGACTGGCCTGCTCTCTGGCCCTGAATTAGGGTTCTCCTGAGGTCACCCCTAGAGGAAATTCTAGAGCCTTATAAAGGGAAGTGGGGGGATGGGGCACTTGGTGGAGTTCACTGGGCACCCTAGCTCCTGAAGCTATCCTCTAACCCCAGCCCCAGCACTGAGGGTCCACCCTCAGACTCCCTCCTTCCATCTCCAAGGAATAGGCAGCAGGAGCCACAGCTTCCTCCTCCCCCTCCCTGCCGCCTCGGCTGAGCCGGGCCTGAGCTGCCGGCAGGTTGTCTTGGCAACGGGAGGCGGAGAGGAGATGCGCCGAGGGATGGAGGTGGATGTCACCGAGGAGGCTGCTGCGCTCCTGCCCCACGCCCTGGGCCCTTGAAGGTACTGAGCACCTTCCCCTCCTTCTCCCCTCCACCCTTTCCCCTTGGCTCCCCCCACTCTGCCCCACACGTGCTGGTTTCCATAGGAGGAGGCACCCCTCCTCCCAGGCCCAGCGATCCTACCCATCCCTCATCACCCACCTCGTTCCAGGTCCCTGACCACAGCTGTCCTTCCTGGCATCAGCTCATTCCAACTCTGCCTCTTGGGACCCTTGCACCAGAAGACAGCTCTCCTGGGGTGGGGGCCTGGTAGGGGATGGCCAACAGCAGGGGAGGAACCCAGGTCGGGATGGGGGGCTCAGGAATCCTAAAGGGCTGAGGTGTCAAAGCCCCCGGTGCAGGAGGGACAGAGAGAGATGGTCTAGGGCTGGAGTGGGCGGGGGCTTCCTCTCTGTCTCTCAGACCCTGATCAGAGGGCAGTAAGTGTGGGGTTGAAGGGACAGAAAACCGAGAGGCTGGGCCGAGGCTAGGCTGGCTGTGGAGCGATGGCCGGGGTGGCTCCTCCTCCAGGGCTGTGCCCCCTCCTGCCACATTAGAGGTGCACCCCCTCCCACATCACTCCTGGCCTTTTTCTCCACAGTTCCACAGATCCGACACTTCATCCCCCACCCCCAGGTTTTCTCTGTAGCTCACGGCCTCCTCACCGGCTGCAGCAGCTCCGCCTGTGTCTGCAGCTCTGCCTGTGTTCCATCTCCTCTCTCAGCCACCTGCCTCCTTCCTCCCTCCCTTCTCTCTGGAGCCCATCCCTCAGGTTACCTTCCTTTCTGTCCCCACCAGCCACATACTTTCTGTCCCCTCCTGATCTCTTCCCTCAAGTCCCTCCCCCGTGCTCCTCCATTCAGACACCCAGAGCCCCCTCCCCAGATTCTAGATTTCCCCAACAACAGCTGATACCATCAGCTGACTGGCTGTGGGCAGCGGTTGCCAGGGCAACGGTGAGGGCTGCCTAGGTAGGCAAGTCTGTGGTCTGGAGGTGGAGGACGCTGGGGCCAGGGCGAGAGTCGAGAGTCGAGGGCAAGGCTCGTTGCCCTTCCTCATCCTGCCCAGGGGGCCTGAAAGGCCAATGACGCTCCTGGGGTGGTCGAGGCTTTGCTCAAGACAGGGAAGGCACGTGCCTGTAAACTCTGTGTTGGGACCCAGGGGTCACCTGGCAGGAAACTCCCTTTTCGTGAAGCTGTCCTAGGGAGAGATGGGGTCCTTCTCTCTCTCTCTGCTGCATTCCATTGGCATTCTTGGAGGATTCAGGTTACCGAGGGGCCAGCCCAAGTCTCTGTCCTGGGGACCTGGTGGCACCCCTCAATTCTGCCCTCCCAGGAGACAGTGCATCCTTGGGTGACCAATTCTGGCCTGTGCCTGTACCCGCACCTCGAGATGCTGAGCCCCCAGAGACCTCAGTTGCTGCTGTCAGATGATGGGGTTGTCCTGAACAGGATAGGAGGTGCAGGTGTCTGGAGAAACCAGGCATCATCCCCCTGGGTCATCAGTAGCCCCCCTTCCCCCCCCCCGCCCACCACCCACAGCAACTTGAACTCTGGCTGTTTAAGAGGAGGCTGAGGGGCTCTGAGTACATGTAGGTGTGTGTGAGTGTGAGTGCTGCAGGCTGGGGTGTGGGAAAGGGAGAGGACAGTGCTGGCTGATTCTGCTTCGTCATGACGCTGGGTTAATGCTCCTCTTGTTTGAAATGGATTGAGCTGCAGCGCTGGTGGAAGAGCGCACACATCCACACACACACCCTCGCCGGCCACACGCTATCAGCTGGAGGTGGGGAGGGCGCGGGGAGGGCGTGGGGGAGCCACCAGCTCGCCCGCCCCCAGACGAGGACTCCCCAGTACCGGGGAAGGGGATCCAGGAGGCCTAGGCTTGCAGAGAAGCAGGGTGGGGGGCCAAGCGGGTGGGGCCTCAAAGGGGAAATCAGACTGCTCAGCCGAGACCAGCTCCCCTCCTTCACCAGCTCCCACCCCGCCCACCCACCCCAAGCCGGCTTTTTTCCTGTTATTTGTGCTCCGGGGAAGCACGGCTGGGTTCCTGGAAGAGACGCCGATTACCTTCCTGGGGGAAGTGCCAGCCGGTGGATCTGGCCTGCGCCTCTCGGGCCTCTGTGGCCTCAGAGCGTCTGGGCCACACTGTCTGGGAAGAGGTAGGTGGCAGGGTCTCCGCCTCTCCTCCCTTCTGTGGGCACTCTAGGCCACAGCACTTGCTGGTGAGCCAGGCTTTGGGTGGTGGCAGGGTACCAGGTGAGGGGGGAGCCCACCGTGGGCCCTGTTCAGTGGGCGGATGGGTCTGCCCCTGGGACCAGCTGGGCCTGATCTAATGGAATCTCCTTCTGATTTGGGGAAGAGGGTCTGGGGTGTTCTCAGCCCAAGGATGAGAACTGCTACGAGCCCAATTCCCTCTTCCCTAGCCTCTCTGCCCTGCCAACCTAGCTGAGCAGGCCAGCAATGGGAGGGACAGGACCGTGGGTATGGGACTGTGGGCAGGGGAGTGTTCCCTCTCTGCTGAATGCTGGGAGAGGAAGTCCTGCTGGCCTTCCCACCAGTGCTCCACCCTGGGGGTTGGAGCAGTTCATTTAGGGGCCTGAGGCTGTTGGTTTGGTGCCTGGTTTTTACGGGGAGTGGAAGGGAGCCTGCTCCCAGACAGTGGCTAGCCAGGCTGGGGTGGGGCTGAGTGAGGAGTGAGGCAGTGACAGGGCGAGGCTGCAGGCCCAAGCCCAGTGCTCAGTGCTTCCCCGTCCCCACTGCCAGGGTGCTTGAAGGGGCCAGGGCTGAGCAGACATGCAGCCCCCACAGGGTTCTGGGGCTCCACCTCCCTAGCTCTGTCCCTCGGGGCCCAGAAGGCCTGGCACCCTTTCCGGGGCAGACACACCTGGTGTGTCCTTTCCTGGGGACCGGTTGCCTGGTTGTGAGAGTCAGAGGAGCAGGGACAGGTCCAATGCAAGGAAGGCAGTTGGGTTCTGGGAACAGGGAGCCCGGGGAAGGCCCCGGGACTGGGGAAGTGGAGGGCTCACTGTGTTGCTGTACACGTGCGCAGCTCTGGGAGGGATGCCAGGGAGAGGACCGGTGGGTGGGTGTGAGTGGGTGTTGGCAGCACTGCATGTCACTGTGAGGGGCCTCGATGGGAGAGTGGGGGCGTAAGCTGGCACACAGGGCTTCGGAGTCTCCCCGTGTGCACCGCGTGCGTAAATCCTGCCGTGGTTTCAGGGTGGGCGCTTCTGCCTGTGCGCACCCATCCATCTTGTCTCTGTGGCCAGGTGTCAGACTCCTGGGTCACATTGTCCGCTGGTGGGCCGATGTCTGCAGAATCCGTCTGCTAGAACTCCCAGGTGTTATGGAGACCAGAACAGGGAGGCCCCAGAATCTAGAAAGCTGAATTGAGGCTGCGTCTCTCCCCGCTCTGCCAGGCCCATTTGTACAACAGGACCAGCCATAAATGGAGGGGAGCAGGACCTGCCAAGTCAGCCTGAGGGGCTGCGGGGCCTCTTCAGAGGGAGGGTGCAGAGGGCACGCAGAAACCCAGCCAGAGAAAGACCTGGGAGAAGATGGCTGCACATGCATCTCTGGGTGGGTCAGGGGCCAGGAGAGGGGCCGGAGGGGGCACCCAGGCCCGGTTTTGTTGTTATCAAGAGAACAGGGGAGGCCAGGCCTAGAGCAGGGGCACTCTGAGCTCCGCACGCACCCACGCTTGGTCCTGTATCTGAGTGTGAGAGGATGCCCTGCAGTGCTGGGTCAGGGGAACCCTCATCCTAGCAGACACAAGGGTAAAAAACATTGGAGTGGGGAAGAAGGAGAAACTGGGAGAAGAGGAGGGAGTTCCCGGGCTCTGTCAGCCTTAGAATAGACTTGGGCTTCAGGCTTTCCCTAAGTAAGGGACACCTCTGATGAGCCACTGGCCTAGAGCAGGCCTCAGCCTCCTGGTGTCCTTTTCCAGGGGGGATGGGGGAACAAGGTGCCTTGCCCCACCCACATCACATGCACAGCACCCATGGGAGCGCCTGGCCCCTGCCCTGCTGTGCTGCGCTGCTGAGCCCGCCCTGCTCCTCCCCACCCGGGATGCTGTTTTGGGAACTGGTGACCTAGCTGGATCCTGCCTTTATTTCTGCCATTGAATTGTTGCCACAGTAACTGCGGGGGTAGGGCTGGGAGGGGAGAGGGTGAAAGGGAAAGAGGGAGGGAAGGAGAAAAGATGAAGAAAGCAGAGAAAAGGACCAGAAGAGAGAAAGCAGAAAGACAGGAGGAAGAAAGGGAGAGGGCCAGGCCGTTGCACGGTGAACAGAACAGGAGAAGGCGACGTGGGGCAAAGTCCCCTGCCCACCCCACACCAGCCCGCTTGGATGGCTTGCCTCGTTTCATAATTCGTTTGCTGTCTGCAGCGACCGGCCTCCAGCCTGGCTGGACCCTGCTGCCCGTGTGGCCTGGAGCCAGAGGCCCCCAGACTCCCAGCTGCTGTTCCACAGATGCCGTCAGTGAGCAGGACTCTGGGTGGCCCCACTGTCTAAGGTTAGAACATGGGACCCCCAGGTCCCACATTTCTGATTGAAGTGGGATCTTTGGTACTCATTGAAAAGAACGCTCATTGGCTTGGGCCTCAGGCTGGCCTGGTGGGAACTCCAGCTTGGCTGCTGTCTGCGGTGGGGGGCTTTTGGCAGGTTCACCTCTCAGCCTCGTTTTTGTTCATTTCTAAATGAGGAGAATGTCGTTTTGGGTGAGGTTGAGAGAGGATGTATGAAAATCCCAAGTATAGGGGCTGGTGCTGAGCAGGTAGTGGTTGGCCAGAGACAGGAGCATAGCTAGACCAGGACCCCCGACCCCCGCGCAGAAGCTGCTTCTGCCCACGGAGGCTTCGTTGCTAAAAGTCCAGGGAGCCATGGTCTGAATCAGTTTCTGCCTGGAAGAAAAGCCCGCCAGGAGCGGTGGGCACAAACTCAGAGAGCCCTGTGGGCAGGTCTTATCACCCACATCGCGGGGAGCTGTGGAGAGGAAAGGGTGGTGGGTGAGGTGGGGCTGGGCTGGCGGTTCAGATAAGGCAGGGAGGCACAGCTGGGGGAGGGTGGGGCTGAGATGGAGGGTGGGCAGCCCGCTGTCATCCAACCAGGGCCGGGGCAGCTGAGCTGTCCCTTCCGCCACCTGGATCTGCCTTCCTCTGTGGCGTTCTCCCTTCCTCCCTCCTGCCCCTCTTCCTGCTGCAGCTCGCCCTTTCGGTCTCTTTGTGCGCAGAGGTCGCTGGGCCCTCGGAGGTGATGCGTGCACAGTCAGGTGGGGTGCGTACATTGGAGAGGGGTCCGGACTGGAGGAGGTGGAGTGAGCCGGCATTGACCTGGGAGAAATGAGCTTTGGCGGAAGGGGCTGCATGTGGGTGGAGGAGGCAGGGTGTGATTTGAGAGAGGCCGAGGAAACACTCTCTCACACACACATGCACTGCACACACATATACACACACTCTTCTCCCTCCCAAACATCTTCCCGGCTGGTCTAATGACAGCTTACAATTTAACCAGTAAAAACTTGATACCTTAAGGCTAGGCCCGAGTTTACATGCAAATGTCCCCGAGGGGTAAGACCAAATTTCTGCCTCTGGAAATAATTTATCAACCAACATGCTCTCTAACAAATGACAGGGGAGGGGGTGGCGCCAGGGTGCAGGGCCCTGGCAGAGCCCTGGAATCAGACCCAGATACTAAAGGACAAGACCCAGGAGTGGGGTTTTGGGCAAGAAGGGACTGGGGACAGAGCAGAAGTGAGAGGCCAGGGGCTCAGTGACTCATGCCAGCTTTGCCTGGGTGGTATCGTGGTGAATGGTTTTAGAAGTCAGACAGAACTGAGCTTAGATTCCACACAGCATAGTGTGTTCTTGACCAATGACTTAACTTGTTCAGGTCTCAACTGTGCAAACTTGAGATACTCGCCAATCCAAGCCCACCCACAGGATTGGAACATAAGGGTTAAATGGAAACAAAGAGGGGCTGGGCAATGGCTCCTGCCTATAATCCCAACACTTTGGGAGGCAGAGATGGGAGGATCACTGGAGCACAGGAATTCAATACCAGCCTGGGCAACATGGGAGGCCCCATCTCCAGAAAAAAAATTTTTTTTTTTTTTTTTT
>NW_016107536.1:47509-51500 GCF_001604975.1 Cebus imitator
GAATCTCACTCTGTTGTTCAGGCTGGAGTGCAGTGTTGTATTCATAGCACACTAAAGCCTCAAACTCCTGGCCTCAAGCGATCCTCCTGCCTTGGCCCCCAAAGTGTTGGGGTTACAGGCATAAGCCTCTGCACCTGGCTGCTATCTCTCACTTTTGCTGGGAAAATGGAAGCCCTGTATGGTCATCACCCAACTTCCTTCCCTGTCCTCTCCTTTCCAGGGGCGAAGTGACATGATCATAGCTCACTGCAGCCTCGACCGCCCGGGCTCAACACATCATCCTGCCTCAGTCTCCAAGTCAGTAGGACTATAGGTGTACTTCATGACACCCAGCTAATTAAAAAAAAAAAAAAGTCTTTTATAGAGATAGGGTCTCTCTCTCTTGCCCAGGTTGGTGTCGAATTCCTGGGCTCAAGTGATCCCCCAACCTCTGTGTCCCAAAGTGTTGGAGTTACAGGCGTGAGCTACTGCCCAGCTCATCTTTGTTTCCAGGGAGCCTTTCTCCCCAAAGCCAGTCTTGCACGTGGCCATGAACCTGATCCCTTCCCTCCTGCTGCCCTCTTGCTCCACCCACCCAGTGCCCACTCGCTGCTACACCCTCAATCTTTCCTGTCCACTGTTCCCTCTCTGCTGTCTGCAAACACATTCAAGGTCCCCCTTTCCTTAAAGGCCTTAGGCCAGTCTTGCCTCCTCCAAAATGACTCTGCTCTTCTATCATACTTCTTGGAAGGGCCACTCCCCCTGGCTATACCACCTGGCCGGCACCCCCTCACCCCCCCCCATCTCTAACCAGGAGGCCACTATGGCCTTGACATTCGAGCTGGAGGAAAAGCACTTCTCCCCACCTTCTCCACGGCGACACTTGGATTCACTGATGTTCTACTGTCTCAGCCCTTCCTTCTATCCCTCCCATTCCCTGTCTCAATATGTTTTGCACATTTACTGTGTATCAGACCCTTGGCTGAAAACACGAAGACTCACTAGAGACTCCCTGGCCCCTGGGAGTTGCCACCTAGTTTTCCCCTCTCTTTCTGACTGTGTCATCTCTGGCTGTTTCTTCAGTCTCCCAGGTGTTTCCCAGGATGCTGTTTTTGACCTTCTTTGTTCCTTGGTAATCTCGTGTTTGGACTTCCACCTCTAGGCAAATGGCTCTGACATCTCTGCTTCCAGCCTGGCCTCTCCCGCAGGTTCCTCTCCTCCTGGACATTCCTTCCTGTTCCCCTGCTGCACCCACCGCAATCTCCACCTGTCAAAGTGACTTCTTCCTTTCCCCTTCTCCCAGCCTCTTGGACTTGCAGCCTCCTCCATGGGTACCCCAGATCCAGTTCTGCTTTGCACATGCTGCCTCTAGGGTTTCTCTGGTTTGCCCCCTTTCCTTCCCGCCCGTCTAGATCTTCACAATGCCCTGCTGAGCTGCTGCTGCAGCTTCCGGACCCGTCTCCCTGCGGACCTGGATTGCCTTTGCCTGCCCAGTTTGGCTCTCAGGCTGGAACCAGGTTCATTTTCTCAAAGCACTGCTTGAACCACGTCACTTCCCTTAAAAATAGTTTTTGAGCCTTCTTTGGCCCCCTGTTGCCAACAGATTACGACCTAACCCTAGGCTGGGTTCAGGGCCTCCACGATCTGGTCTTGACCTCCTGTCCCGAATGCCTCTCAACGTCTTGAGCTCTCCGATCCAGCAACATTTGCTGACCCCACACAGGCCCAGTGCATCCCCATGTCCCCACCTTATGCTGCTTTCTCTGTCAGGAGCCCCTTTTTCCATTTTTGCATGATCTCAAACTGGGCATCTTTCTTTTTTTTTTTTTTAAACAGAGTCTCGCTCCGTCGCCGGGAGTCAGGCTGGAATGCAGTAGCAGACCTCGGCTCACTGCAACCTCCGCCTCCTGGGTTCAAGCAATTCTCCTGCCTCAGCCTCCCAAGTAGCTGGGACCACAGGCGCGTGCTACCATGCCCAGCTACTTTTTGTATTTTTAGTAAAGACGGGGTTTCACCATGTTGGCCAGGATGGTCTTGAGCTCTTGACCTCGTGATCCACCCACTTCGGCCTCCCAAAGTGCTGGGATTACAGGCGTGAGTCATCGCACCCGGCCAAAACTGGGCATCTTTCAAGGCCTATTCCAAATACTTCTTCCTCCAATAAACTCTTTTCCCCTTCCTGACATCCCAGCAGGAGGAATCTCTCCTGTGACTTCTCATATGCTTTATACTATCTTCTCTGGTACATATAGTTTTCTACGTTGCATGGGAGTTATCTAGATGCATGACTTATTTTTGGAGGGGCAGCTTAGCTCCTCTGACTCATCTTTCTATTTTCCATAAGACTTGCCACAGAGACCTGCTCTGTGTTCATTGCAGAATAGGTGCTCAGAAAGTATTTGTTGAATGGATGGATGGATGCAGGCATGGACGGATGGAAAGTGGATGGATGGATAGATGGATGGATGGATGGATGGATGAATAGATGCATGCATGGATAGATGGATAGATGCAGGGATGGATGCAGGGATGGATGGATGGATGGATGGATGGATGGATGCAGGGTGGATGGGTGGATGCATGCATGGATAGATGGATGGATGCAGGGATGGATGGATGGATGGATGGATGGATGCAGGGTGGATGGGTAGATGCATGCATGGATAGATGGATGGATGCAGGGATGGATGCATGGATGGATGGATAGATAGATGAATAGATGCATGCATGTATGGATAAGCATTTGCCCCTAGGGCTAAGCCAAGTATAGAGCTACTTTGATACTAGCTATAAACAAAGTAAAGATCAGAGAGGAGAGAGAACTAACAGCTCTCCAAGTATGTCCCAGAATTTATTCTTCTCCTTGCTTAATTAAAAGCATTACAAAGTGAGCACTAAGAAGGCAAGAGGAGTATGAAGCTCCGGAACAGAGTCTTTCCATGGGCACCAACACCTCATGTGACTCCGATGGCCAGAGTCTTATTTTGGAGATGCCATGGTTCTAGAATTCCAACAGACTTGAGAAATCTGGTAGATTCTAGCTCTCCTCATTCTCACCTGACATGGTACTAGGTAAGCACTGAGAATTGTGCTGAAGACACAGTCATTTTCAGCTCCACAACACTGGACAAATTTTTAACCTCTCTGAGCCCCAGTTTCCTCATCTGTAAATGGGTGTGCCTTATAGGGTTGTTGTGGCAATGAAACAACATAAGCCTTGTAAAGTGCTTCTCAAAGTACCTAGTGCATAATGAGCATTCAAAAAATGATAGCTCTTTGCTTTGCCACCCAAGCTGGAATGCAGTGGTTTGATCACAGCTCACTGCAGCCTTGACATCCTGGGCTCAGGCAATCCTACCGCCTCAGCCTCTGGAGTAGCTGAGCTGACTACAGGTGCGTATCACCACACCTGGTTAATTTTAAATTTTTTGCTACAGACGAGGTCTCTCTATGTTGCCCAGGCTGGCCTCGAACTTGTGGCCTCAAGCCATCCTCTCTCCTTGGCCTCCCACATAGCTCTTCTTGTTGTTTTCACCCTCCTGCGATTAGCAGTCTGTCTAGTTAGGGAGAAAACATATTCCCTGTGATCAAGTGCTCAGCTACACTGGTCTGATTTTAAGTCCCACTGGAATTCAGAGAAGGGTTGATCCATGAGGACAAGACTAGTAATGAGAGGCCTCCCAGAGGAGGGGCTTTGGGATGGCTCTGGAAGGCTGGAGGTATCTGGGAGGCAGAGACGTGGGCAGAGCATTGGAAGGTGTTAAAAGCAGAAAAGTGGGCCAGGCGCGGTGGCTCAAGCCTGTAATCCCAGCACTTTTGGAGGCCGAGGCGGGTGGATCACGTGGTCAAGAGATCGAGACCATCCTGGTCAACACGGTGAAACCCCGTCTCTACTAAAAGTACAAAAAATTAGCTGGGCATGGTGGCGCGTGCCTGTAATCCCAGCTACTCAGGAGGCTGAGGCAGGAGAATTGCCTGAACCCAGGAGGCGGAGGTTGCGGTGAGCCGAGAT
>NW_016107536.1:51845-54840 GCF_001604975.1 Cebus imitator
TTTTAATGAAACAGGGCCTTACTCTGTCACTCAGGCTGGAGGGCAGTGGTGCAATCTTAGCTCACTGCAGGCTCAATCTCCCGGGCTCAAGTGATCCACCTCAGCCTCCCTAGTAGCTAGGACTACAGGCATGCAACACCACGCCTGGCTAAATTTTAAATTTGTTTGTAGAGACAGGGTTTCACTGTATTGTCCAGGCTGGTCTCGAACTCCTGGGTTCAAGCAGTCCTCCTGCCTCAGCGTCGCAAAGTGCTGGGACTGCCTGCGTGAGCCACTTATGCCCGACCTATACAGTGTTTTAAAAACAATTTTGTGCATGAAACAAAGTTTGCGTGAAGTTCGACGTGCGGAATTTCCACTTGTGGCGTCACGGAGGCACTCACGAAGTTTCGGAGTGCGGATGTCAGGTTTTGGATGAGGGATGCTGAAGCCGGGCTGCTCACGGAACCCTCTGTGTTAACACCCCCTCCTGGGCGAGCGCCGGGAAGTGGCGGCGGGGACGGTGCCCCGAGCGGGAGTGGGACCAGCGGCCGGGAGGGGAGGGCCCGAGCTGGGGCCGCAGGCCGGGTCAGGCCAGGGCGGGAGGGCAGGTGCAGCGGAGCAGGGCCGTGGAGGCCTCCGCCCGGGGAGCCCGCTGACCCCTGCCGTCATTTCCTTAGGAGCCAGAGAACAATGGCTCAAAAACAAGCGCCACCCGTCCCTCGGCCGCTTCCCGTCCACGCGCGCGTTCTCCGGGTCTGAGCGGATGGGACGCCTGCGCCGCGCGGGGCCCGGCTGCCTGGAGAGCGGCCGCCCGCGGAGGCCCCGCAGCCTAACGCCGCCCCGGCGCCGCCCCCCTCCTTCTCCCGGCAGCCTGGAGAGTCGCCGCCGAGGGATGAGGACGCGCCGGCTGCTTTCGCGGCCCCGAGCGCGCAGCGCCCAGCAGCCGCGCCGAGCCTGACTCGCTGTCCTCTCCCCTCGCGCACAGGGCTCTGCGAGTGACCCGGCCGGCGAGCTCCGGGCTGCATGGAACGGCTGCAGAAGGTGCGCGGCGCCGCCCCGGGCCGGGGGCGCCGAGGGCGGGTGGGGGCCGCTCGGGAGTCCAGGGCGCCACCTGGTGGCCACCCGCCGCGCAGCGCCGCGCAGCGCCCCGGGTCCCCCAGGCCTAGGGCCGCCCCTGCCCCGCCCCCGCACCCACGCACGTGCCCACTCGCCCGCCTTCTCGCTCTCCCCAGCAACCACTTACCTCCCCCGGGAGCGTGAGCTCCTCCCGAGACTCCAATGTGCCTGGCCCTCCCTCCAGCATCGTGGTGAGTACCCCTCTCGGCCACCAGCACCCCTCCACCAGGCTGGGAGCAGGGCGGGTGGGGCACCCTGGCTGCTGGGGAGCTGCCTGCAGAGCCTCCCCAGTGGTGGTCCCGCCAGTGCTGGCGGGCGGAGAGAACCCCGAAACCCAGAGACGCTCCCACATTCCACTTCCAGTGCTCTGGTTTCCTTACACCCGAAGTGCTAGGTAAAGGACTATCATGTTTTAAGGTGACTAAATTTTTAAATTAGCAGAATTGTTAAAGTCTGCAATGGCAGACGTTCTTGGCAATTAACATAAGTCTAGCTAGCAGGGCCTGTGTCCTAGGCGGGGTTTTCGGCACAGCTGTTCCACGCACACGTTTCCCTTCAGGCCAAGATGGACAATCAGGTGCTAGGCTACAAGGACCTGGCTGCCATCCCCAAGGACAAGGCCATCCTGGACATCGAGCGGCCCGACCTCATGATCTACGAGCCCCACTTCACGTATTCCCTCCTGGAACACGTGGAGCTGCCCCGCAGCCGGGAGGTGAGGGGCCTTCTCTTGGGCAGAACTTGAGGGGAGGCCCCACCAAGTCACACTGGGTGGGGACCGATCCCTCCCGTGCTTCCTTTCCCGGAGGTCTGCCTCAGCAAAAACAAGAGCGGGAACTGTGCACATGAACCAACCAGTCGTCTATCCAGCGTTAAAGAGAGCAGGCGAACAGGCTCTGGGCTGGTGTGTCGCTCAAATGTAGAGAGGTGGACACATTTGGATGGCAGCAGCACACAGGGGGCAGGAAGAGCAAGATTTGTGGCAACAGCTCAGATGCACTGAGCGTGGGGCTGAAAGTCCAGCAGAGGGACCTGTGTGATGTTGTGGCCTCAGTTTACCCTCCTATAAAACAGAGGTGACCTTTCCGCCCGTCCACATGCAAGGTAGTCAAGGTGCAGGAGAGTGTACAAGGCAGGTACTCATGAACTGAGGAGTGTCCAACTGTCCACGGCACGGTAGTGTCG
This sequence comes from Cebus imitator, assembly GCF_001604975.1. NCBI lineage: Eukaryota > Metazoa > Chordata > Mammalia > Primates > Cebidae > Cebus > Cebus imitator. The sequence goes on from NW_016107536.1 coordinate 54,129, forward strand.
TGGCTGACCCGTGACACGGGGCTAAACCATGGGGTGACTTCAGTTCCTTCGTGATGACCCTGGACCTCATCCCTGAATGCTTGTTGGTCTTGTCCCTTCTATTTGTATTGATGCTCTGAGGACAGGACCAACTATTCCTTAGTTGGTTCTCAGAAGGCCAGGCATGGTGGCTCACATCTATAATCCCAGCACTTGTGGAGGCCAAGGTAGGAGGGTCACTTGAGGCCAGGAGTTTGAGTCCGGCCTGGGCAACATAGGGAGACCCCTATCTCTACAAAAATTAGCAAGGTGTGGTGGTATGTGCCTGTAGTTTCAGCTGCTCAGGAGGCTGAGGTGGGAGGATCCCTTGAGCCCAGGAGGGGAGACTGCGGTGAGCTGTGATCGAGCCACTGCTCTCTAGGCTGGGTGACAGAGTGAGACTGCAAAAAAGAAAGATGAGAGAGGGAGAGAGGAGAGAGAAGAAAGTAGAAGAGAGGAGAAGAGAGAAGAAAGGGGAGAGAGAGGAAGAAAGGAAGGAAGGAGGGAAGGGAGGGAAGAAGGGAGTGAAAGAAAAAGGAAAAAGGAAAGAAAAAAATAAAAGATGAGAGAGAGGGAGAGAGAGAGGAAGGAGGGAGGGAGGGAAGGTAGGGAAGGTAGGAAACAAGAAGGAAGGAAGGAAAGAGGAAAGGAAGGAAGGGAAGGAGGGAAGGAAGGAAGGAGGGAAGGAAGGAAG
>NW_016107536.1:55105-57806 GCF_001604975.1 Cebus imitator
GAGGGAAGGAAGGAAGGAGAGAGGGAAGGAAGGAGGGAAGGAAGGAGGGAGGGAAGGAAGGAAGGAGAGAGGGAAGGAAGGAGGGAAGGAGGGAGGGAAGGAAGGAGGGAAGGAAGGTGGGATGGAAGGAAGGAAGGAGGGAGGGAGGGAAGGAAGGAGAGAGGGAAAGAAGGAAGGTAGGGAGGGAGGGAGGGAAGGAAGGAGAGAGGGAAAGAAGGAAGGGAGGGAGGCAGGGAGGAGTTGGCCCTGGGAGCCCCAGGCGTGCTGCTGCAAGGTTCGTGGGCTTCTCTGTGCCTCCATGGGAAGGCTGAGGACTCTGTGCAGGGAACCGTGGGAAGAAGGATGAAGGCAGCTAGGGGTTGGCAAGGATCCAAGGTAGCAGAGGTGGCCCAGAGCTGGCCAGGAAAGTGTGTGGCATTGGGTGGGGGATGAAGTGGCCACTCTCAGGTTCTAGGGAAGAGGTTGAATCTGCCCCTATAGCTCTGACCAGTCCCCTCTCCCTTCACAGCGCTCTCTGTCACCCAAATCCACATCCCCCCCACCATCCCCGGAGGTGAGTCTGCCCCACACCTGCAACTTGCCCTGCCCTGCCCCGCAGGGGTCCCCAACTTCCTCCCCACACATCACACCAAGCTCTGCAGAGCTCAGGGAGTGCCCGAATCAGCACTACCCCCCCCCACTGCCCGTCCCTGGCCAGCTCTGTGTCCATCATTCTGTCGGACCCAGGACCTCATTCCACCCTTTCTCCCCGGGCCAGGCACTGTCAGTAGGTCCTTGGAACTGTGCCACAACGTTGCCCTGGGTTTGGGAGGATGCAGCCGGCCAGGATGGGAGGACAGAGAGGGTGGTGTGAGCTGACGGGGTGCATGTGTGGGTTGGAGGGGGATGGGGACCCTGGAGCCACACGCTTCTGCTCTGCAGGTGTGGGCGGACAGCCGGTCACCTGGAATCATCTCTCAGGCTGCGGCCCCCAGAACCACTGGAACCCCCCGGACCAGCCTGCCCCATTTCCACCACCCTGGTAGGTCTTCTTGGCATGACCGCATTGTTTCCTAAGACTTCTTCCTTCAGGAACCCCAAGCCCCTGATGGTCAGTCCCCCACTCTCTGGTGTATATGCTCACCTCAGACCTAAGTGGACCCCAGGAGGCCAGGACCCCATCAGAGATGGGGGAACCCATTGCTTTTTCTCTCTCCACTGGCCAGAAAAGTGTAAAATGTCCCAAACCCCTGAGGGACAGTGCCAGGTATGCCAGCTCTGTCTCAGCTCCTGACAGGGGCCAGTGAGTTCCCCACCTTGTCCTGTTCCATCGTCTCTGTTCTCTCAGCCCCAGCCTCCCTGCTATCAGCATATCCTCCTCCTCATCTGCTCGTCTCCCTCCCACAGAGACCACCCGCCCGGATTCCAACATTTACAAGAAGCCACCCATCTATAAGCAGAGAGGTGAGTGTTCCCCTGGCTCACCAGAGCCTGCTTCCAGCTGCGTACTGGGAAGCTATGCCCTGGGGCTGGGGGCTGGCTGGAGGGGGACGAGAGGATATGGAGGGACAGCAGCACAAAACGTGTGCCCCGTGCTCAGTGCGTACACTGCTTTTACCTGCAGGACCTCACAGGTGTGAAGAGGGAGGGGTGAGGGTAGCCAGGTTGGCCTCAGGCAGGGCACACCTGGCTGACCCTGGCCTTTGTCTGCAGAGTCTGTGGGAGGCAGCCCTCAGACCAAGCACCTCATCGAGGATCTCATCATTGAGTCATCCAAGTTCCCTGCAGCCCAGCCCCCGGACCCCAACCAGCCAGCCAAGATCGAAACTGACTACTGGCCCTGCCCCCCGTCTCTGGCTGTCGTGGGTAGGAGAGATGGGGAGATGGGAATGGGGGCCCTGGGACCCTTGCACTCCCTCCCCCTTGGCACCTGCTGCAGCCATGTGAACCCACTTCCACCCCTGCCCTATGGTGTCCTCGTGGGCTTTTTCCCACCTTCATGAAGCCCCAGGCTCCTTGCTCACCCACTCTCTGCCTTCCCATAGCGCCTGGTGTAAGTGGCCCTGTTTATTGGTCATTTATTTACTTTCCATTCATTTATTTCATGACTCAACAGACATGTATCAAACTTCTGCCTCCCAGGCTCTGTGATGGGAGCTCTGGGAAAGAGAAAGATAAATGATAAATGATTTTGTCCCCAGTGAATTTAATTTATTATTATTATTTTTTTAGACAGAGTCTCACTCTGTTGCCCAGGCTGGAGTGCAGTGTGCAGTGGCACGATCTTGGCTCACTGCAACCTCCGCCTCCTGAGTTCAAGTGATTCTCCTGCCTCAGCTTCCTGAGTAGGGATTACAGGCATCTGCCACTACTCCCAGCTAATTTTTTGTATTATTATCATTTTTATTATTTTTTGAGACAGAGTCTTGCTCTGTCACCCAGGCTGGAGTGCAGTGGCATGATCTTGGCTCACCAAAACCTCCACCTCCTGGATTCAAGTGATTCTTCTGCCTCAGCCTCCTGGGTAGTGGGGATTACAGGCATGAGTCATCACGCCCAGCTAATTTTTATATTTTTAGTAGAAACGGGGTTTTACCATGTTGGTCAGGCTGATCTTGACTCCTGACCTTGTGATCCATCTGCCTCGGCCTCCCAGAGTACTGGGATTACAGGCATGAGCCACTCCACCTGGCCAATTTTTGGATTTTTAGTAGAGATAGGG
>NW_016107536.1:58802-60384 GCF_001604975.1 Cebus imitator
ATAGAGACAGGGTTTCATCATGTTGGCCATGCTGGTCTTGAACTCCTGATCTCAAGTGATCCACCTACCTCGGCCTCCCAAAGTGCTGGAATTACAAGCATGAGCCACTGTGCCAGGTCTTACTTTATTTTTATGTTGAAATATTTATTTCTTTATTAAGACAGAGTCTCACTCTGTTGTCCAGGATGGAGTGCAGTGGCGCCATCTCAGTTCACTGCAGCCTCAAATTACTGGGCTCAAGTAATCCTCCCATGTCAGTGTCCCCAGTAGCTGGGACTACAGGCATGCCCCACCACACCAGGCTAATTTTCAAAAATAATTTTTTATAGAGACTGCGTTATCCAGGCTAGTCTCAAACTCCTGGACTCAAACAATCCTCCGCCTGCAGTGGGTGACTTCCCACCTGCCTTTGCTTGTGTGTCCTAGAGACAGAATGGAGGAAGCGGAAGGCATCTCGGAGGGGAGCAGAGGAAGAGGAGGAGGAGGAAGATGACGACTCTGGAGAGGAAATGAAGGCTCTCAGGGAGCGTCAGAAAGAGGAACTCAGTAAGGTAGCATCTCACCACCCGCACCCTCCACCCTGTCTTTTTTTTTTTTTTTTTTTTTTTGCTCTGCTCTGTTGCCCAGGCTGGCATGCACTGGCATGATCTCAGCTCACTGCAACCTCCGCTCCCAGGTTCAAGAGATTCTCCTGCCTCAGCCTCCCAAGTAGCTGAGATTATAGGCACCTGCCACCTTGCCAGCTAATTTTTTTTTTTTTTTGTATTTTTAGTAGAGATGGGGTTTGCCATGTTGGCCAGGCTGGTATCAAACTCCTGACCTCAAGTGATCCTCCCACCTCAGCCTCCAGAGTCGTCAAAGTGCTTGGATTACAGCTGTGAACCATCACGCCTAGCCCACTCTGTGTCTTTTTGGGGACAAAAGGTCTGGCTCCGTAGCTAGTCTAAGGGGCTCCTACCCAAAAAGCATGCTTGTTGGAACACATGGGACAGCCTCTTCTTTTTAAGAACCCAGGTTTCTGCTTATGAAGGGACACCTCGACTTTATGCTACTTTCCGGAGAACACTATTTGATATTAGCGTCAAAAGCACAGAAAAGGGTGGTCCCACCACAGCCGGGAGCTAGTAGGCAGAGTGGCCCATGGAAAGAGAAAAATGGAGAGCATGAGCTACTGGCCTCCAGGGGAGGTGGGAGAACCATGGAAAGGCCATCGACAGTGACATAGGCTTGGGCCCTGGGCAGGATGACCTGGGACAGGGACAGGGATGCTGCCGCGGTAGAGTTCTACTGAGCAGCTCTGACTCCTGGCTCTCAAGGGTGGCCAAACCCAACGTGGCCATGTGTCAGCCACAAATGAGAGGCTCTGTGAGCTCCAGGGCATGGACCAGCCACTTGGGAAATATCCCCAGTCCTGCCTGCAGCGTGCACAACTCTGGACCTTTTGGAGATAAGAAACAAGTACAGGCCTGGCACAGTGGCTCATGCCTGAAATCCCAACACTTTGGGAGGCTAAGGCAGGAGGATAGCTTGAGTCCAGGATGTTGGGACAGGTTGGGAAACATGGTGAAACCCCATCTCTACA
>NW_016107536.1:61834-63112 GCF_001604975.1 Cebus imitator
AAACAAGTGTCTAAGTCTTGGCTCCATCTTCCTTTCTCCTTCCTCAGGTTACTTCCAACCTGGGAAAGATGATCTTGAAAGAAGAGATGGAAAAGTCATTGCCTATCCGAAGGAAAACCCGCTCCCTGCCTGACCGGACACCCTTCCATACCTGTGAGTACCGTGGAGGGGCTCAGAGTCACCTGGCCAGAGACGGAGGCCTGACTCTGTGCGTCTGTGGACGTGAGACAGAATATGCCATCCCTGACCCAAAGCTACTCTCCTTGGAGAAAAAACCCCAGTCATGGAACAGTGTCAGATGATAAAATATATTATCAGCTAAAACAGTTTCAGCAAGTTTGGTTTAACAACCATTTATTGGGTGTTTACCATGTGCTAGGCACTGGGCATATAAGCAGTGAGAAAATCTAGTCTTGTCCTCTGGTCACTTGCGGTCGACCGGGAAACTGTCACGGTGTGGTAGCAGGTATCATGATCAAGGTGGCAGGGTGCTTTGGAGCACAGCAATGGGGCCTGGGAGACTAAACTAAGGGGTTTCGTTGTTGTTGTTTGCTGTATTGAGACAAGGCCTTGCCCTGTTGCCCAGGCTGGAATACAGTGGTGCAGTCTCAGCTCAATGCAACCTCTACCTCTCGGGCTCCAGCGATCCTCCCACCTCACCCTCCTAAGTAGCTGGGATTACAGATGTGCGCCACCATGCCTGGCCAATTTTTAAAATTTTCTGTAGTGACAAGGTCTCACAGTGTTGCCCAGACTGGTCTTAAACTCCTGGACTCAAGCAATCATCCTGCCTCGGCCTCCCAAACTGCTGGGATTACAGGTGGGAGTCACCACGCCCAGCCTAAACTGAGTCTGGAAGGCTGAGACCAGGCAAGCCAGACAAAGTGTGTGGGAGAGGTCACCGTAGCCGTTAGGAACAGTGTGGGAGTGAAGCTGGGAACATGAGACATCCTGGCTGGCTGAGCCTCCAGGAGCCTGGAATTACAGAGCACAGGGTACACTGCGGGGTGGTAAGTAGCAAGGCCAAGAGATGGGGAGCGGGGCAGGCTTCGAATGCCATGCCTCACTATCGAGGGCCTACCCTGGACTTCCTCAGAGCTCGGCAGCTGGAGAGGAGAGGAGAGACCAGAGAACCAAGGAAATGGAAGCTGCAAAGCCTCTGAAGCCTAACAGGAAACCGCATAGTGCCGCTTCTGCATTGTAGCTGCCAGAGCCAGTCACTGGGCGCCTAGACTCAAGAGGAGGAGAGCTAGACTCTACCTTTTTTTTTTTTTTTTT
>NW_016107536.1:63757-132695 GCF_001604975.1 Cebus imitator
TTTTGAGATGGAATTTTGTTCTTGTTGCCCAGTCTGGAGTGCAATGGCTGGATCTTGGCTCACCGCAACCTCCACCTCCCAGGTTCAAGCAATTCTCCTGCCTCAGCCTCTTGAGTAGCTGGGATTACAGGCATGTGCCACCACACCCAGCTAATTTTGTAATTTTAGTAGAGACGGGGTTTTTCCATGTTGGTCAGGCTGGTCTTAAACTCCCGACCTCAGGTGATCCACCCACCTCGGCCTCCCAAAGTGCTGGAATTACAGGCATGAGCCACTATATCCAGCCTAATTTTGGTATTTTTAGTAAAGATGGGGTTTCCTCATGTTGCCCAGGCTGGTCTTGAACTCCTGGGCTCAAGCAATACTCCCACCTGGGTTTCCCAACGTGCTGGGATTACAGGCGTGAGCCACTGCGCCCGGCCAAGACTCTACTTCTTGATGACAGGCACCACATGGTCTCACTGCAGAGACCATGAAAGATGGGAGGTGATGGTGCAGGCCATCTTCAGAAACAATCTACTACACTCTCCAGTAGTCTAGATAAGCGCTAAAAATAGATGTTGGTCCAGAGAAGAGGGAATGGATTTCAGAAATATATAGATGATTGAATCTGCTGGATTGAATCCAGTAGCTGATTGAACGTGGGAGGTGTGAGAGAGCAGAGTTGAGGTTTTTGTCTTGGGTGCTGGGTGATGACCAACTTGGAACTGAGATAATAAGAGAGGCGGATTTTCAGGGAAAGATGAAGTGGCCCGTGTAGAGCACTGTCGGTGGGGAGCACATCGGGCAGAGTCAGGAGCTTGAGGGTCTTCGGCTTGCTAATATGTGGCAGGAAATGGTGAGGAGGAAGTGAGATTGTACAGAGAAAGAAGGGAAGGGTGCCCAGGGCTTCCATTAAAGGTCTCATAGGGATTCGCGCCTGTAATCCCAACACTTTGGAAGGCTGAGGTGAGAGGATTGCTTGAAGTTGGGGGTTTGAGATCAGCCTGGGCAACATAGTGAGACCCTGTCTCTACAAAAAATAGAAAAATTAGCTGGGAGTGGTGGTGTGTGCCTGTAGTCTCAGCTAGGTGAGCAGCTGAGATGGGGGCTATGATTGCACCACTGCACTCCACCAGCCTGGGTGACAGAGCGAGACCCTGTCTCTAAAATTATATATATATATATAATATCTTGGGTTTCTGTAGCCATAAAAAAGAATGGATGAAGCTGGAAGCCATCATTCTCTAAAATATATATATATTCAATTTGAGGGCTGGTTGAGATTCAGCCTCAGAATGTGTGGGAGGCTGGCCTTGAAAGGCCTCCCCTGGGGATTGGGAACTTGGATCCAGGAGCAGGCCAGATGAGAAGCTGAGATGTTTGCTGAGCATTAGAGGGTGAGACTTGGTAGGAATGGTGAGTGGGTCTGGAGACTTGATGAGAGGATCTGGAACTGCTGTGGAGGGGAGGCTTGGCCTTTGTTGTGGTGCTCATCACTACAAAGTGGGCTGTATGTCCACAGCCGGGGCAGGAGGGCAGCTGTTGGGTTGGCCCTGGGTTAGCGTTTTGTGAGGAAGGTGCTGAGGGTCCAGGCTACACCGAGGAGGAGCTGATGAAAGTAGTTACTGTGCCCAGCCACAGGGCTGAAGCTGAGAAGGTAGCGACAGAAGGCAGGTGGTGGGGGAGGCAGGATGGGAGGTCTCCATGAGGTTGGTGAGCTGTGCATGGTAGGGATGGAGCTAAGCCAAAGCCACAAAGTGAACGGTCCAAGCTGACGGTTTTTAGGCAGTGTGGTGTGGCTGATGACAAGATCCTGGGCGTGACCCTTTGAAAGGGTTGTCTTATGTGGAGCAGAGGTGAAAACCACTGCAACTGGGGAATGCAAGGACCTCAAGGTTAATAGGCGGTTAGGGAGAGCTCTCAGAATGCTGTCTCTGTGGGTGGAAGAGCTTCAGGTTTTTTAGAGAATGTGGAACCAAGATTTAAGGCCAGAAGACTGATGTGGACAGAGGCTGCCTGAAGGTTGGATTATTCAGTGTCAGTGTTCTGCCAGAATTTTCTATTCAGCCCAGATTAGCTCTTTAACTTCCACATTGGCCTCCTGAAGTCAAATACCAGATGCCTACTGTAAGGTTTGTTCTCTGCGAGGTATATTGCCGAGTTTAAAATGAGGAAACTGAGGCCTGCATGAGAACAATTAGACGCTCCCGGGCGAGGTTCCCTGGTACCGGGGAGAGAAGCCAGGGAAGTCACACCTGACTCCTCTCAGGCATGGGGTTATATAGGGAGGGAAGGTGCTCTGATTGGCTGTGGAGAAACAGGATGTGGACGTGGCAAGCTGCTATAGGTAGGTAGGTGGGATTTCCAGTGAGCGGGCTGGATGGGGCCATAAGCTATTGGGCAGGGTTTGGTGGGGCTTCTTTTAAATTTTGGCGGGGTTTTCCAACGGCTGGCTAGGTGCCGAGTGCAGAGTTTAGTGTCGAGTGCAGATCCTGGTGCTGAGTGCAGAGGGGATTTCCAACGCGGGCTAGGTGCTGGGGGCAGAGTTTAGTGTTGAGTGCAGAGGTGTGCGTGGGGAAGCTAGATGCTGAGTGCAGATTCTGGTGACGTAATTTCAGGCGTGGAGAGGGATGGGCGTGTCCGAGCTCCCAGCGAGGCAACCGGCCTTACACCTACCTCTGTCCGTGTCATCTTTGGCGTCCCTGAACTTGTGGGTGATTAATGATCACATGACTGCGTAGGTTACTGATGTATTAAAACAACCTGAATTCTAGAATCATGAACAGGTGTGTCATGCTGATTTAATGGTGACACTGGAATAGTCGCTCTGGAACACACGTAAGCATTCTATAAGCAACCTGGAGGGGAAAATCTTTGTGCAGGGATTGAAGGTTGAAATTTTATCAGTCGGTTGAATAAATGTATCCTTATTGCAAGAGTAAAATGCTTCCATAGTGAATGGTTATTGTGAAAGCTATTTTCAAAATAAGTGTTGAGGGAGAAATGAGGTTTTCCCAATAATCAAACTCTTCCAAGCAACAAATTTCATACGAATATTTTAAGAAGAGGCCGGATGCAGTGGTTTATGCCTGTAATCCCAGCACTTTGGGAGGTGGATCACCTGAGGTCAAGAGTTCCAGACCAGCCTGGCCAACACGGTGAAACTCTGTTTCTAACAAAAATACAAAAATTAGCAGGTGTGGTGGCAGGTGCCTGAAATCCCAGCTACTCCAGAGGCTGAGGCAGAAGAATTGCTTGAGCCCAGGAGGTGGAGGTAGCAGTGAGCTAAGATCCCGCCATTGCACTCCAGCCTAGGCAACAGAGTGAGACTCTGTATCAAAAAAAAAAAAAAAAAAAAAAGGAATATTTTAAGAAGATAGTTCTCATAGTTTTGAATCTGTGGAAGTTAACTACTTATACAAAAATACTTGTGGAAACAGTTGCTATAGATGCCAGCCATTTCTTGTAATTGGAGGTGAAGGTGTTTTGAGATTATCTCAAGCTAAGAATCTTAGGTACAAAGTTATTTCTAGGAAAACGTATTACTGGACACAAACTTTCTTGAATTCTAATCTGCAGTATTTGAAAATGTAGAGATCCTATTAAGTGTGCAAGTTGAGGCTGAGGTCCAGTAATGCTGATGTGAAGTTGTTGACTGCTGGTACAATCCCCAGCGACAGTGCTGACAGCATGACTCTTTCTGTAGTATAATGTCAGACTTTTAAAATTCAATTCCTAGGCGAGGCATAGTTGCTGACGCCTGTAATCCAACACTTTGGGAAGCCAAGGTGGGAGGACTGCTTGAGCCCAGGAGTTCAAGGCCAGCCTGGGTACCATAGTGAGGCCTGGTTTCTAAAAAAAAAAAAAATTAGCTGGGTATGATGGTGCTTGCCTGTAGTCCCAGCTACTGAGGAGGCTGGGATGGGAGAATCACTTGAGCCGGGGAGGTCGAGGCTACAGTGAGGTATGGTCACACCACTGCACTTCAGCCTGGGTGACAGACTGAGGCCCTATCTCAAAAATAATTTTAAAAATAAATAATAAATAAACAAACAAATATGATTACTAACTGCGCAGGTGGCCCATGCCTGTAGCCCCAGTACTTGGGAGGCCGAGGCAGAGGCAGGAGGATTACTTGAGTCCAGGAGGTCAGGTTCAGCCTGGGCAACACAGTGAGACCCTACCTCTATAAAAAAATTTTTTTTAGATTTTATTACTAACATTGTTAACAAAATTATAATAATGTAATTATTGTGATTCAATTTTAGATTTCTTTTTTTTTTTTTTTTTTGAGATGGAGCCCCTCCCTCTGTGGCCCAGGGTGGAGTGTGGTGTCGTAGTCTCGGTTCACCGCAACCTCCACCTCCCAGGTTCAAACAATTCTCCAGCCTCAGCCTCCTGAGTAGCAGGAACTGCAGATGTGCACCACCACACCTGCTTTATTTTGTATTTTTAGTAGAGACGGGGTTTCGCCATGTTGGCCAGGCTGATCTCGAACTCCTGACCTCATGTGACCTGCCTGCCTTGGCCTCCCAATGTGCTGGGATTACCGGTGTCAGCCACCAAGCCCGGCGATTTAGATTTCTTTGTGTATCCCAGAGGTTCATTTTTGGATGTGAGCTTTGGCTCCAGCTGACTCTCAATCTTCACACTCAGGCATTGGGCCCTGTTGTATATTTGGGCCACGTCTAGATAGAGAGAAGGAGGATGGTGGTAGAGAAAGCTGAGACTTGCCAGCACTGTATTGCTTGCTGAAGGTGGCCAGTAGGAGCTGGGAGCTGGGAGAAGCCCACCAGGTTCCCCTAAGCGTGACCCCTTCCTGCCCTGCCCCAGGCGTGGAAGACCAGTGAGGGAGCTCTCTCTTGAAGGGCTGTCGGGGCCAAAGGGACTGAACCCAGGGCCTTTGCTCTCTTCCAGCCTTGCACCAGGGAACGTCTAAATCTTCCTCTCTCCCCGCCTATGGCAGGACCACCCTGAGCCGGGTAAGGTCTCAGGACCAGAGCTATAGACTACATGGGAGGAGCATGCATGTGGGTGCTGAGGCACGGTGCCACTTGGGCCCCCTCAGGGAGCAGGGAGACCCCCAAAGTGAAGGGGACCAAAGACGAATGTCCCAATTGTCTCTGATTCTTTGGCCTCCTTTCTAGCTACAGTCCACAGAATTCAGCCCATCGGGGAGTGAGACTGGAAGCCCAGGTGAGAATGGGAGCCTGGTGCCAGGATCTGGGGAAGGGGCTTACACGGGACCCTGGGCAGCCGATGTCTGGACTGTGGGCAGGGGTCTGGGAGGTCAGATGTGCTGGCCTGCTTACCTGGGAGCTGCCTCTGAACCGTGCGCCTTCTCTTTCACAGGTCTGCAGGTGAGCGCCTCCTGAAGGGGAACAGGCGGAGCAGCAGAAGCCGGGTCCTGGCACCTGGAACTGTTGGGGTGGGGGGTTGTGGGGCCACAGAGTTGCCTGGTGAAGAAGAGGCTGGGGTAAGGCTGGGAAGGTCTCCCTGCCCCACTCTGGCTCACTGCGGCTTTGGTCTCCCCAGAACGGAGAGGGCCAGAGGGGGAGGATGGACCGGGGGAACTCCCTGCCCTGTGTGCTGGAGCAGAAGGTGAGGGGCAGGGGACCCAGCGCCTGCAGCGGGGCGGGAGGCTGGGGAGAGGCCAGGCAAGTGGAATGCACTGTGGGGTTCTCCTGACGTTGAAAATGGGAGGGATGGCAGGGATAATGGGGGAGACAGAGGACAAGATGGCATGAACCCCAGTGGCCTCTGCAGGTTGATGGGGGAGGGCCTAGGGAGTCAAAGAGGGTCCGTTGATGACATTCTGTGAACCTAATTTCCCCTCCCCCTGCCCCCAGATTTATCCCTATGAAATGCTAGTGGTGACCAACAAGGGGCGAACCAAGCTGCCACCGGGTGTGGATCGGATGCGGCTGGAGGTAGGCAAGGAAGATGCCCTGGGTGGGGGGGGCACCCCACGGGCACTCTCCGGCAGGGGGAAGACCTGGGGCCTCTTTGAATGAGTGTCCCCCTCAGTCACTCAGTGCAGCTCCCACCCCATGCTGAGCTGCCCCATTCCCTCCGCTCTCCCGTGCAGAGGCATCTGTCCGCAGAGGACTTCTCAAGGGTGTTTGCCATGTCCCCTGAAGAGTTTGGCAAGCTGGCTCTGTGGAAGCGGAATGAGCTCAAGAAGAAGGCCTCTCTCTTCTGATAGCCCTCACCTGCTCCTGGACAGCCTCTCCCCACTGCTGCTTCAGGGTTCTTCCCTGAGGGATGGGAGGGGCAGGAGGTGGGATGGAAGTAGGGTGGCCTCCTGTCCTCAGGTAGAGCAGGGGCTGAGGCCTCTGCGGTCCTGGGCAGTGAACACGGACTTTCTTCCCCTCACGCTTGGGAGCCTCTTGCTCTCCTCCCTGGCCCTCCCTGCACAGGGCAAAGCAAGCCTGGGCTCCAGGACACAGAGGTTCTGTTTGCACCCTCCCTCTGCCCCTCACCCCACATGAAGGACCCCCAGCAGAGGGTGAGGAGGGATGGGGGGCATTGGTGGTCAGGCCTGTCTTGAACAGCTGGAGGGAAGATGTAAGGGTGGGAAGCAGTCAGGCAGAAAGAGTTCCAGGCTCTGGTGTTGCCCACCCAGCCCTCCCATGCTCACTCTTGACACCTTTCTCGCACTGCAGCCTCCTGCTCCTCTGACTCTAGTGGGAACAGGCCCCAGCCCAGCCTCTGGCAGCGAGGTTACCCCCATTCCTTCAGCTTGCCCTGACCTCCTCTTGCAATCCCTGAGCTTCGAAGCCTCTTGCCCCAGCCCTGCGGCTTCCTCAGAAGCCTCAGCTTAGGGTAGAGAAGCCACCTACACACAACCCTGGCTCTCCACCTGCCTTGGGGCCATACAATGGCAATTCCAGCAGCAAGCCAGGCACCAGGCTGAAGTTGGGCCTTCCGCCTCCCTTGGATGGGGTCCAGAGGCCAGGCCTGGCACATTTTGGAGTGTTCTGGCTACCAGCTGTCACCCACACCCATGCACCCCCACACTATGCTCTCTTAAGAATGTAATTTATTGGGGCCCCCCAGCTGCTTTCCTCACCTGCCCCTGCCCCACCTTACTCACACCCCCAGCTTGACTTCTTTCCAGTCCACATGTGTATATAATGATATCTATATTTTTGCCTAGGTCTGGGTATTGCTCTTGCCCAGACCCTGGCATCCCTTTCCACTGTGTGTGTGACCATGCTGGGGGAGGGGGACTCTGCTTGGAATTAAAAGGTTGCATTGGGTCCCTACATCCGTCTGTTTCTTATGAGCCACCAGATCTGGGTGAATGGGGCAATCAATATCAGGCTTAGGGAAGCCCTGGGAGTCAGAGTTCAAATGCAGAGGCCACCTAGGGTTGGAGGGGAGGAGAGGCAGTCACTCGATATTCTTCCCCCAAGCCCAGGCCGCAGAAGGAGCAGCTGTGTAGGTAGGGGCCTGTCTGCCTCTCCTTCACGGACTCTATGATGGGAGCAGGAACCCTTGTATTTGGGGCCAGAGGGAACTCACATCTCAGGGAGGAGCCAGTAGAGAACAGGATGGGAGGAAAGACGGCCCTAGTCCTCCACCAAGGTCTGACATGCTTGCCTTGGTGCCCAAGCTCAACGTCGGACATGATCGCACCTCCCAAGAGGCAGGGGGCTCACAGTCCAATGGGGAGGCCAGACACACAGAAAAGGTCAGCGGGGTGTGAATGTATGGTGAGTGGATTGCCAAGAAACAGGCAGGGGAAACTAAGGAATGGAGAAATGGCAGCTGGAGGACGAGTCAAGGGGAGGCCAAGAGGGGAAGATGGGAATCTGGTCTTGGTTGACTTGGCAAGCCCTCCCAAGGGGAATAGACAGGGAATTGCGGGTTGCGGGCTGAGGGTGGGAGAGAGGCTGCAGATCTGAGTGAAGGACAAGGAGGATGACTGCCTGCAGGTGCGGGTGCCTACATGGGGAGGGGCTGGCCTCACCAGGCTGGAGCAGAACCACGTGTCGGCACAGGAAGAGGTCTGTGCTCGGAGGGACCAGGTGAGTTGGAGGGTGCCCAACTTATGAACCTGAGACTAGAGCTGGGGCCTGGCCTGAGTCCTTGAGTTGAGTTCCTAGCCCCTGTGGCTGAAACAAGCAAAGTGGGTAAGAATCCCTCACATGTGAGCAATTGTTTTACATTGTAGGAGTCTGCTGCATCCACATCATTTTATCCCTTCAGCTAACCTATGAGGGCAACAGGACAGACCACTGTCGTCATCTTAGCAAAGGAGAAAATGGTGGGACAGAGACATTTCTTCTGAAGCCCAGAGCCACAGTAATGAATGAGTGGAGAATGGAGACGGCACTCAGCTTTCCAGGGCCTTCCCAACAGGTCCCTCGGTCAGTGAAGGGCAAGCAGAGGAGGACAGACTAGGAGCTGCAGGCAGAGAGAGGAGGTCTCTGCACACATACCCGATACTAAGCATTCAGAAAATGCTGGGGGCTTAACCTGCTCTGGGCATGGGGAACACAGCAGTGATGAGGCTGGCATTGCCCCTTGTCCACAAAGAGCTCTCAGGCTGTTTGGGAAAATGTCAAGGTCATTGAACCCTAAGGGGCGCTGGAGACAGGGTTTGGGAAATGTATGTGGTAGGGGCAGGTTTGACCCTAGGTCCTAAAGAATTTTCAGTTCATGAGAATTTAGAGCGTATCTATGATGGAATACTACTCAGCCGTAAAAAGGAACGAATGAATGGTATTCGCAGCAACCTTGATGAAATTGGAGACTATTATTCTAAGTGAAGTAGCTCAGAAATGGAAAACCAAACTTCACGTATTCTCACTCGTAAGTGGGAGCTAAGCTCTGAGGATGCAAAGGCATAAGAATGTCACAATGGCCAGGCACAGTGGCTCACACCTGTAATCCTAGCACTCTGGGAGGCCGAGGCAGGAGGCTTGACCAAGCTCAGGAGTTCAAGACCAGCCTGGCCAACATGGCAAAACCTCGTCTCTACTAAAAATACAAAAAATTAGCTGGGCATGGTGGCACACACCTGTAATCTCAGCTACTCAGGAGGCTGAGGCATGAGAATCACTTGAACCTGGGAGGTGAATGTTGCAGTGGGCTGGGATCGTGCCACTGCACTCCAGCCTGGGTGACAGAGCCAGACTCTGTCACAAAAAAACAAAAAACCACGATGGACTCTGGGGACTCAGGGGGACTAAGGGGGAAAGGGTGGGAAAAGGGCAACGGATAAAAGACTACAAATTGGATTCAGTGTATATACATGGCTGCACCAAAATCTCACAAATCACTAAAGAACTGATGGAACCAAATACCACCTGTTACCCAATAACCTATAGAAATAAAAAATGTAAAAAAAAAACAAACACTAAGGCTGGGCGCAGTGGCTCACACCTGTAATCCCAGCACTTTGGGAGACCAAGGCAGGCAGATCACCTGAGGTCAGGAGTTTGAGACCAGCCTGGCCAACATAGTGAAAACCCATGTCTACTAAAATTTAAAAAAAAAAAAATTATAACAGCTCAGAATGGAGCTCTCTGTCCCTAACATAAAGCCTTAGAATCTCTCAGTGCCTATTCCCCACAACACACACATAAATAAACAAAAATAAGAACCTGAGCAAATTCTTTCACCTTGAGATTCATTGACTATATGGCCTTCTCCTTTTTTTTTTTTTTTTTAATTTTTTAAAGGATGGGGTTTCACCATGATGGCCAGGCTGGTCTTGAACTCCTGACCTCAGGTTACCCACCCACCTCGGCCTCCCAAAGTGCTAGCATTACAGGCTTGAGCCACAGCACCCCACCTTTTTTTTTTTTTTTTAATAACAGTTTTGCTCTTGTCACCCAGGCTGGGGTGCAATGGTACAATCTCGGCTCACTGCAACCTCTGCCTCCAGAATTCAAGCTATTCTCCTGCCTCAACCTCCTGAGTAGCTGGAACTCCAGGTGCACGCCATCACACCCAGCTAATTTTTTGTATTTTTAGTAGAGATGGGGTTTTACCATCTTGGCCAGGGTGGTAACTTCAGGTGATCTGCCTGCCTCAGCTTACCAAAGTGCTGGGATTGCAGGCATGAGCCACCACGCCCGGCCATATGGCCTTTGTGGAGAAATGCTGAGTGTATCATAGAATCTATTGTTTGCTTGGAAGAACGATGGCAAGGAAAACCTAGCCGTCCCCCTACCCCGCCTAAGTAGAAAACTGCTTGGGGCATTCCAAAGTGGCAGGACGATATATAAATATCATCCACCGGTTAAAACAATTATTTAAGATATCTGACCTTGCCCCTGTGGCTCCTTCATGGAGAAAACTTTTTAGTTTGTCTGTGATTAGTGGTAAGTGGGCACCAGCTGCCTACTTGGCATATTTTGTGTTACGTGAAAATACAGGACACCTGTTTGTTAATAATGATCACCTGTTCAGAGAGAATGTGTGGGTCAGTGTCTGTTCAAGGCTCTAAGCTCTGCACGCTCAGAGCTCCTGAGACTCTCAGCTTCGTAGGCTGTTGCTGCCCCCCACTTCCCTCCCCCTCCATCCCCCTCCCCCCCTCCCCCTTCAGGGGGGTGACAGGAGTGTCCTCAGCGAAGGCAAAGTTGAGTTGGGGAACTGGGAGAGACTCGGGGGCCAGAACGCACAGATAGGAAGCGACTGGCAAGTAGGCCGGGGAGGTGGGGTGGTATTTTAGTAGAGATGGGGTTTTACCATGTTGGCCCTGGAGTCTCATCTACTGTGAAAATGTCTTCAACTCTTCATTTAAGCTGATAGGAGAGGCTTTATTCAAAGGTCTTCCCCTAAGCGGGCTAACCTGGCAGCAGAATTTAACACAACATCATGGTCTCTGAAACTTCTGGAATATAGCACATGTAGTATATACACTGACTTTTACTGGACTTTTAAAAATAACATTTAAAAAGTCGAATAAAAGGTTTTGAACTCTTAATGCACTTTCATTATCCTCTGGAGTCCTTTGAAACATGCTGAAGGGAAGCAAGCTGATTTGACTTACCCAGTGTGCGTCCTTCACCTGTGAGGGAGTGGGCCCCGAAATCTGCAGAGTGGACTGGAACTCCCACCTATTAGAGAACTGCAATCTCAATTCTCACTCAGCCTGGGCTTTACCAAACTCTGGCAGTTGTTAGGGCCTGAGGCCCAGATCCTGGCCACCCTGGCTTACAGCCGACTGCAGGCAGTGAACTCCACACCACAGCACAGGGCCCAGACTGGCAG
This sequence comes from Cebus imitator, assembly GCF_001604975.1. Taxonomy (NCBI): domain Eukaryota; kingdom Metazoa; phylum Chordata; class Mammalia; order Primates; family Cebidae; genus Cebus; species Cebus imitator. The sequence continues at coordinate 74,969 of NW_016107536.1, forward strand.
GTCAGCATTTCTCGTGCCTCAGCCTCACTGGGGAATGGACCCCAAAAGGTGGGGCAGGTCCTGTGAAGCCTGAGACCCCAAAACTCGAGGTTCTGTAATTCTTACGGGGGCTATTTCTCCTTCGATAGGGAAACTGAGTTCTTTCCTTCTCAAAAGAAGTGATTGCTTCCCACCTCAGCCTCCCGAGAAGCGTGGACTATAGTTATATACCACTACAGCTAACTAATTGTTTTTTTTTTTCCTTTTTTTGGGCAGAATCTTGTTGTGTTGCCCAGGTTGGTCAACAGCCTTGGCCTCCTAAAGCACTGGGATTACAGGCATAAGTTACCAAGCCCAGCTGCAGAAACTTTTTGAGACAGGGTCTCACTGTTGCTCAGGCTGGAGTGCAGTGTGGCATGATCTTGGTTCACTGCAACCTCGGCCTCTCGGGTTCGAGTGATTGTCCCACCTCAGTCTCCTAAGTAGCTGGGACTACAGGCATACGCCACCACGCTTGGTTAATTTTTTGTTTTTGTATCGTTAGTAGAGACAGGGTTTCACCATGTTGGCCAGGCTGGTCTCAAACTCTGGCCTCAAGTGATCCACCCGCCTTGGCTCCCAAAGTGCTGGGATTACAGGTGTGAGCCACAGCCCACGCCCCGTAAACATTTTCTGATTGCCATTTCAAAACCGTAAAAAGCAACACGTGAAATTAAATTGAACTTTAACCCAGCACACCTAATAGTCATTTTAATATGTAATCAATATAAGCCATGGTTAGCGCAGTTTCACTTTGTTTCCTTCCTTACTATATCTTCCAAGTCAGGATGTGCCTGGCACTACACATTTTGGTTGGGACCAGCACATATCAGGAGCTCATCAGCCCATGTGGCTGGGGCTGCCTGAGACTTCAATTCAGGAGGAATTACAATTCCTCATCGAAAACACGTCCCTTAGCTCCCCGCCTGTAATCCCAGCTACTCAGGAGGCCCTGGCGGGAGGGTCGCTTGAGGCCAGGAGCTCGAGTTCAGCCTAGGCAATGTAGTGAGACCTCCCCACCCAGTAAAAAATAATTAGCCGGGGGTGGTGGCCTGCGCCTGGCGTCCCAGCTACTTGGGAGGCCGGGGTTGGAGCCTGCAATGAGCCGAGATCGCGCTACCGCACTCCTGCCTGGGCGACCGAGAGAGACTGTCTAGAAAGGAAAGCGCGGGGGGCGGGTGGGGGGAAGAAAACCTCCTGGCCAACTCTCAGGGCCCTCCACAGGCGGATCCCAGCCCTCTTCCCCGGCTCGGCGGGGCGCCCTGAGCCGGGCTCAGCCAGCGCCACGCAGCTGGGACGAGAAGGGGCGGAGCGGCCTGGCCCCGCCTCCCTCGCCTCGCCGCGCGGGGGCCGCCGGGGCCACCGGGCCGCCTCCGCCGAGAGCGCCGCCGCCGCCTTCGCCCGGGAGCCGGGGGGGCCGGACGCCATCATGCTGAGCCGGCTTGGGGCGCTGCTGCAGGAGGCCGTGGGGGCGGTGAGGCCGGGAGGGCCGGGGCGAGTCGCGGGGGCCCGCGGGCCTAGGCCGGGGAGAGGGCGGGCGCGGAGCCAGGCGCGGCGGGCGGGGGCGGGCCCCCTTGGGTAGGGACCCCCGGGCCGCGGCGCCCCTTCCCCGGCCTCCCCACCGGCCGTGCCCCGCTTCCCCTGGCTCTTCCCAGGCTAGGTCCCAGACTCCTCCCGAGCGCCCCACCTCCCCGGCCTGCTAGCGCGTCGCTTCCTGTCTGTGCGTTCCGGCCCCAGGAGTCTCTCCCAATTCCCGAACTCGCCTTCGCTGGGACGCTCCTGTCACCCCCTGGGGTGTTTCTGGCCCCCGGGGGCCTTCCTCCTTTCCCCTCTCCACACCGCCGCTTTGTCCGGTCTCGAAAAATCGCCATCCCTTCCTCTGGGTCTGACCTCCCAGACACCCTGGACCTTGCTGGGGTGTGGGACGCCCTACCTGTCACCCCGGAACGTGGGAAGTGGGGGCCCTCCTGGTCCAAGTCCCCACGAAGGGGAAAGACCCTGGCAGGCGGGTGGGCGCCCAGCCGGGGAAACCGCCTTCTGCTGGGGGAAAGTGAGTTTCCAGCGTGGCTCTCACCCGTCGCAAGCCAAACTGACTGAGTTAGGGAGAGGCCGCCCGTGGTGGGGCCTGTGTGGCCCTGCGCGGGGAGGCGGAGATAATCCATTGATGTTTCACATGCCATCAGAGTTTGTATTTTTGCCATTTTTTTGTTGGGGCTGCGGGCTGGTCCCTGGCTGCCCACTACTAGGGTTCGTTCAGCAGGTTGTAGTGCATTGTAGGTAGGGGTGGGGGGTGCCGTTGAAAGTAACTGTCAAGAAGCTGTAGGTGCTCACGCCTGTAATCCCAGCACTTTGGGAGGCCGAGGCGGGTGGATCACGAGGTCAAGGGATCAAGACCATCCTGGTCAACATGGCGAAACCCCGTCTCTACTAAAAACACAAAAAATTAGCTGGGCATGGTGGCACGTGCCTGTAATCCCAGCTACTCAGGAGGCTGAGGCAGGAAAATTGCCTGAACCCAGGAGGCGGAGGTTGAGGTAAGCCGAGATCGCGCCATTGCACTCCAACCTGGGTAACTAGTGAAACTCCGTCTCAAGAGAAAAAAAATAAAAGCTGTCGGTAAAGTCAGCAATACCGCTGCCTCCTCGTATAAATCTTCCCCCAGTTAATGAGGATCAGATTTTCTCAGGAGAAAAAGCCTTGAGTTTCACCCTCTATCCTCCCCACCACCTCATCCCCCAGCCTCTTGGGAGCTCCTGTGGAAGGGAGGGCTCAGCCTTAGGCACACTTGGGAAGAAAGTCAGAAACTGTGGCTCCCTCCCCTTTCTTAGCCCTGCTGTTGTCCCACGTCCAGGGCCTTCAGACATTCAGGTAGAGAAGGTTCCAAAATGATTTTTCCACCCCTTCTCCCCATCCCCAGACAAAACAGCTGTCATCTTCAAAAGTGGTATGATAAACTAATTCATGTCTCTGGGGAACACTCCATTTGCCAGACAGTTCTAAAGTCCTAAAGACTGAATTTCTTTTTTTTATTTATTTTATTCATGAGCCCAGGCTGGAGTACAGTGGTGCAATCTTGGCTTACTGTAGCCCCCATCTCTGGGCTCAGACAGTCCTCCCACCTCAGCCTCCTGACTAGCTGGGACTACAGGCATGCGGCACCACGATGGGCTGATTTTTGCATTTTTTGTAGAGACCGGGCTTCATTGTGTTGCCCAGGCTTGTCTTGAACTCCTAGCCTCAAGCCATCTTCCTGCCTCAGCTTCCAAAAGTGCTGGGATTACAGGGGTGAGCCACCACACCCAGCTGGGGAGTCAGTTTCTAAGGCTTCCAGTGACAAAGTTCAGGCATCAGTGGCAGGAGATTGGGGCAGTGGCGGGAGATCTTTTTAGGCAGGCGATCCTCCAGGCCTTTCAGCATTTACCACATAGGCTACGTCCAGGAAGTGTGGCTGGCCCCAGGTGATTACAGGGAGATGGAAATTCCTCTTTTCTGCTCTACCACCAGGCCTCCAGGTCTTTCCTGGGCCTGGGTCACTAAATAATGTGTGATGCCAGTAAATCAACTGACTCCTCATTAAGTAAGAAGAATGCTCCTCCATGCCCTCTTCTGAGCCAACAGACTAGGAATTATTACAGCTTTTCTTTTTTTTTTTTTTTGAGACGGAGTCTCGCTCTGTCACCCAGGCTGGAATGCAGTAGCACGATCTTAGCTCACTGCTCAACCTCCTGGGTTGAAGCAATTCTGCCTCAGCCTCCTGAGTAGCTGGGATTACAGGTCCACGTACCACGCCCAGCTAATTTTTTGTGTTTTTAGTAGAGATGGGGTTTCACCATGCTGGCCAGGATGGTCTCGAACATCTGACCTCATGATCTGCCTGCCTCGGCCTCCTAAAGTACTAAGATTACAGGCGTGAGCCACTGTACCCAGCCTAGCCTTTTGGAGTCTCGCTCTGTCGCCCAGGCTGCAGGGCAGCGGGGTAATCTTGGCTGACTGCAGCCTCCGCCTAAGTGGTTCTCCTGCCTCAGCCTCCCGGGTAGCTGGGACTATAGGCCTGTGTCACCACACCTGGCTAATTTTTATATTTTTAGTAGAGACAAGGTTTCACCGTGTTGGCCAGGCTGGTCTTGAACTCCTGACCTTAAGTGATCCACCTGCCTCAGCCTCCCAAAGTACTGGGATTACAGGTGTGAGCCACCATGCCCAGCCACTAATAATATCTTTAAAGAGAAATTGTTGGGTCCAGTGCCTTTGGCTTGGAGTTATAGCTGGTCCTTGAGTCAGGAAAAGATTACACCCCTGTGTCACCAGCTGCGTAATGACCTGTACTGGTTAACCTGCCCCTCCTGTGTCTTCTGTTCATACTGCAGCGTTCTTTTTGGTTAAAGCCCAGCTCAAGGTTTTCTAAGACTATCAGCCAATTTTCAGGCTAAAGGAGATCCCATTGCAGAAACTGAGATATCTGTAGGGCTGGTAAAGGGCCAGAGGACTTTTCTAAAACAAGGAACTAGGGAAAGAATGTCTCCAGGAGTTTCCTGAGATACTTGGTAAATATTCATGGGTATTCACTATGTGCTGAGCCCATGGAGGGCAGGCTAGCTGTAAAACTCAGAACCCTGGTCTTCGGAGAGCTTATCTAGCAGGAGAGACGTGTGCTCAGCCCAGCAGGCACTGTCACATGCAGTGTGGTGAGATGGGGTCACTCCATAGGTATGCAATATTTGGAATAGCTGTGGGTGGTACCACTTTGAGGAGGGTTGTGGCCCCTACTAACGAGCTTTGAAAGAACAAGATGGCCTGCAGACCCAGGGAAGTGTTTCCAGTCATCTGAATGTCATCCCTCCCCCCACATTGCAGTGGCCTTCTAAGCATTCTTCCTGCCTTTACCTCCTCTCCCAAGCTCAACTGCCAGATGCATCTTCCTAAAACACCGCCCAGAAGGTGTCAGTGGCCAGGCATGGTGGGTCACACCTGTAATCCCAGAACTTTGGGAGGCCAACGGGGGCAGATCATGTGAGGTCAGGAGTTTGAGACCAGACTGACCGACATGGTGAAACCCCATCTCTACTAAAAACACAAAAATTAGCCAGGCATGGTGGCAGGTAATCCCAGCTACTCAGGAGGCTGAGGTAGGAGAATCGCTTGAACCTGAGAAGCCAAGGTTGCAGTGAGCTAAGATCACGGCACTGTACTCCAGCCTGGGCGAGAGAGTGAGACTGTTTCTCACTCACACACACACACACACACACACACACACACACACACACAAAAGCCAGGTGTGGTGGTACACATCTGTAATCCCAGCAATTTGGGAGACTGAGGCAGGAGAATCACTTGAACCCAGGAGGCAGAGGTTGTGGTGAGCTGAGATCGTACCACTGCACTCTAGCCTGGTTGACGGTGAGACTCTGTCTGGGGAAAAAAAGAAAAAAAGCTGTCATTGACCTGCTGCCTGCAAAAAAGATCAAGACTTCTTGGCTGGGCATTAGAGGCTCCAGAGACTCACCAGCCCACCCACCCCTTCCCCAGACATACTTTGCAGAGTTCCTTCTGCAGGGACTGTCTTTCCTGCTCTTGTTGATACTGACCTGGTTCTTCAAATTTTAGTTAGATGTGGCCTTGGTAGAGCCTTGCCTGTTAGAAGTGACCCCTTTTTCCAGAGAGGCCACTACTTTCCACCTCTCCTGCGGCCTCACACTATTTCCTTGTAGTTTCATCATTCAGTGCAGTTTGATGTTGTCTTCTCCATGGCATGTTTCTTGACTGGGTCTTAGTCATCCTCATGTTGCTTGTGGCATCTAACATAATGTCTTGTACATAGTGGGCGCCTGGAATGAATGAATGATTTTACTCAGCTCTGTGGTGCAGCAAAGTGTGGGGTCAAAGAGAGGTGCAGATAGGCAGGGACACTGGAGAGGACTTGGTGGAACTGCTAGGGACTGAACCTCACTGGGGACTCTCGGGGTCCAGACAAGTTAGCGGGAATCGGAGCACCTTGGACAGAGGAGTGGCCCCAGCAAAGACCTAGAGGCAGACATGCACACCTGTGGGGAGGGATGATGGAATTGTTTCTTTTTTTCCTGCAGACATTTACTCTGCAAGAAAAGGGAAGTAATGGCTTTTTTTTTTTTTTTTTTTTTAGAAGTTTTCAGCGAAAGTGGTGGTTCTGAGTGCAAGGCCAGTATCAGCTGTACCACTGTAGTGTGGAGAGATGGAGAGAGTGCTTATGGAAAAGGGGGAGGTTAGAGGCTTGCCCAGAGCAGAACTGGAATTCAAAGCTGACAGAAGGAGCTAGTAGAGGAAATGAGAACAGCACTGGCTAAGAAGTTGGGGTTGTACAGGCTCAGGCTTTGGACACAATAATAAAGCATGTTATAAGAAAAGCACTTTGTTAATATCATGCTGATGTTACCCATCAGGCTGAACAGAGCCTGTGGTGGTCTTGAAGAGATTTACATAGACTCTCACATTGACAGGAATGAGAAAGCTTTTTCTCTTTTCTTTTTTTTTTTTTTTTTTTTTTTTTTTGAGCCAGGCTCTCAACCTTGTCTAGTACTCTGGTGTCCACCAGTGCACTCACACTGAAGCCTCTATCTCCATGGCCGCAGGTGATCCTCCTGCCCCAGCCTCCCAAGTAGCTGGGACTATAGGCACACACCACGTCCTACTGTTGTTTTTTTTTGTTTTGTTTTGTTTTTTAATTTTTTTAGACTGAGTCTTGCTCTGTTGCCCAGGCTGGAGTGTGGTGGTACAGTCTCGGCTTACGGCAACCTCTGCCTCATGGGTTCAAGCGATTCTCCTGCCTCAGCCTCCTGAGTAGCTGGGATTACAGGCATGTGCCACCACACCCAGCTAATTTGTTATTTTTAGTAGAGACAGGTTGTCACCATGTTGGCCATGCTGGTCTCTGATCTGCCCACCTCGGCCTCCCAAAGTACTGGGATTACAGGCATGAGCCACTGTACCTGGCCATGTTCTGCTAGTTTTTAAATTGTTTGTAGAGACAGAAATGTTGCCGAGGCTGGTCTCAAACTCCTGGACTCAAGCCATTTGCCCACCTTGGCCTCACAAAGTGTTGGGATTATGGGCGTGAGCCACTGCACCTGGCCTTTGCCTCATTTTCCATCTGTATCATTTGTTTTTCTTCGGGGGACTGCGCTCCTGTCCTCTAGGTGCCTCTACTGTAGCTCAGTAACCATGCTGTGTTGAAATAATCTGTGTCTGTTTCCCGAGCAACATTCTTAGCAGGATTGCTAAGGACAGGACAGGATTGTGACATATAGCAAGAAAACAGCTTTTCCAGGAGGGAGGGGTATCTAGGGAGAAGTGCCCACCAGGAGATCCTTGGCAAGATATGGTGCCAGTGTGTCCTGGAGGAAATGTGTTACCGTTCCCTTTGAAAGCCAGGGAGCAGGGGGCCTCCTCCAAGGCCTAGCATGAACCTGACACCCACGAGGTCAGGGGCTCCCTGGCCCTTGTGGCCCCCACCGAGGTTGTGTCTCTGCTCTCTCCGCAGCGGGAGCCCACCATTGACCTGCTGCAGGCCTTCGTGGAGCACTGGAAGGGCATCACACATTACTACATTGAGACTACAGGTAGGGCCTGGCCCTCCCCAGCTCGGGAACCCTGGAGGGAGCGAGGAGGAAGATGTGGGCAGAATGTCACCATCCAGGTGTCTTGGGGAAGGTCATGTGCCCAGTTCTTCAGAATTGGAGCCGAGTGAATGGAGACAGAGAACCAGACAGAAGACCTAGAGCCCTGGGCTGCCTCTGCTCCTAATCATTTAGCTGCCTGTCCCACCTCAGCTCCTGATGATTTAGCTGCTGGTCCCACCCTGACCTTTTGGAAAGGGGCTGTGTGAGGGAGGAGTAGCCAGGTGGGGCATCTCACTGGCCTGATGGCAAGGAAGAGGTGGCTGCCCTTCCCCCAGCTTCCAGTTCCAGGCCTTCAGGCCCCAAGAGCTAGTGCCTAGGGTTTACCGATTAAAAGAAGAGAGTTTAACACATTCCCCTTTTCCCTGAGCCAACTGGCCTGATTCCAGCCCACACCTTTCCTACCGGCTTTCTTTTTCAGCCTAAGAAATTCAGAAATCTGTGGGACTCTCTGAGGGTTCTGCTAGACCAGGTTTCTCAAAGTTAGCACAGTTGGCATTGGACCTGGAACCCTCCCCGTGCGGGCTGTCCTGGGCAATGCAGGATGCGCAGCAGTCATTCTGGCCTCTGACCACTAGGTGCCAGTAGCACACTCCACTCCTGAATTGGGACAACCAGAAATGTCTCCAGACATTGCCTCATGTTCCCTGGGGGGCAAGAGGGCACCCCCGGTTCTGAACCACCTCTTCAGGTTAAAGATCTCTTGAAGGAGAGCCTCAGTCCACCAGCAGAGTAAGATAAGATCAGAACTGGCTTAAATCCACCCACATCCAGCTCTTTCATTTCCAGAGTGGTCCCTAGACCAGAGGGGTCAGAAGTCCGAGAGGCAGGCCGCCCTACTTAAGCTCCTGTACCTTAAAGAAAAGCTAGGGGATGCTCCAAGTCCAGTCCTAAAGCACCAGAACTTTCTTTAAAACACACACTGAGACTCTGACTGCAAAAGCCCCACTAAGTAGACTCCCTGTCAGGGCCTTGGTAGAGGGAGCAGGACTGGGTCAAAGCTGAAGGTGGTGGCACAGGTGTTTTTTTCTGCTTTGTGAAAAAGAGGCTTGCCTTCTCTGTCCGTGGGGGAGGTTCTCTCTCAGGTGGCTGCTGGAATTACAGCTTCTAAGTTATGCGACAAGAGCCCTGAGCCCACATCGTCTCACTCAGGCCCACAGCTGATAGGCAGCCGTCTGTGGGCCCAGGACCACATGTCCCTGTCTCTGCACCAATCCTGGGGTTTGGAGGAACCCAATGCTGCTACTCTGGGATAAAGCACTGGGCGTGCACGAGTTCTCAGAGGGCTGTGTCCTAAGCCTGGAAGGACTTTTGTCTTAAATATGGAAGCATCCGCTGTAAACTTCCACTTCCCAGTTGGCCGCAGCTCCCTTCCCCCACCTCTCCTGGACAGGCCCTCCCCTTTCTGGGCTTTGGCAGGAGAGGGTGAAGTTTTCAAGCCAGGGTGCCCCTCTTTACCCAACTCACCCTTGTTTCCCAAACATCCGTTAGATGAAAACACCCCCGCCAAGAAGACGGACATTCCCTGGCGACTGAAGCAGATGCTGGACATCCTGGTGTATGAAGAGCAGCAGCAGGCAGCCGTGGGGGAGGCAGGGCCCTGCCTGGAGTACCTACTGCAGCACAAGATCCTGGAGACCCTCTGCACGCTGGGCAAGGCCGAGGTGGGGGGGCCCTCTGTATGCTGGGCAAGGCCGAGGTCAGGGGCCCTCTGCGTTCCAGGCCAGGCAGAGGTGGACGATCCTCTGTGCAGGGCAAGGCGAAGGTGGGGGGGCCCGGGGCCCCCTGGATTACAGGCTGAGGTAGGCAGTCCGGAGCTCCCTGGATTCCAGGCCTTTCTGCCTGTGCTCTTCCCAGTCCTGACACTGAAAGTGGCAGTTGCGGGGAGGGGAGCAAATGGGATGGGCACTGTGGCTATCTCACTTAGAACATCCTACCATCCAGGGGCTCTTGTTCCCTGTTGACACCACAAAGATGGGCCTGCCACGTGCCAGGCTCTGCTCTAGATGCTGGGGACACAGAAGTGATTCGGACTGACAAGAGCCAGGCATGGTGGTGCGTGCCTGTAGCCCCAGCTACATGGGAGGCCGAGGTGGGAGGATTGCTAGAGCCCAGGAGTTGGAGGCTGCAGCGAGCTGTGATCGTACCACCGCATTCCTGCCTGGGAGGCAGAGCAAGACCCTGTCTCTTAAATAAATAGAATCCAACAAGAATCCTAGTGGGAGGGGCAGGACGGTCCTGTGGTATGTCAATAATGACCCAGTTATGGAGCAAAGGGATGGAGGAAAAGGGGTTTCGAGCCCCAGGAAGGCCAGTTTCCAACAACCAGGCGAAGGGAGCAGGCCTGTGAGAAGGTGCCTTCTGAGCCAGGACCAAGGGAGGAATTGAGCCTGGAGCTCTCTAGGGGCGGATATTCCAGGCTGGGAGGCTTCTGACAGGTGCCGTGTCCATTCCCGGCCTCAGTACCCCCAGGCATGCAGGGATGAGTTGACCCTGGGGCTCCCCGAGGGCGGAGTGTTCCAAGCCGGGGATGGCTTCTGACATTGCTCTGTCCCGGCCTCAGTACCCGCCAGGCATGCGGCAGCAGGTGTTCCAGTTCTTCAGCAGAGTCCTGGCCCAGGTGCAGCACCCGCTGCTGCATTACCTCAGCGTCCACAGGCCTGTGCAGGTGAGGGGCCCAGAGGCCAAGGGGTGTCTGGGCATGAGGTCCCCTGCTCTCCCCTGCCACCCCATTCCCCTCTGTTTCTGTCCTGCTGCTCCTCCAGAAACTCCTCCGACTTGGTGGGACAGTTCCCGGATCCGTTACAGAAAAGGAGGAGGTGCAGCTCACCACTGTCCTCTGCTCCAAGATCCAGCAGGACCCAGAGCTGCTGGCCTACATCCTGGAAGTGAGCACTCCTATCGGGAACAGGAGGGGGAGGGCCCGGAACCCCAGGGGCACGCCCCCTCGGCCCTCCTGAGGAGGCAGAAGCAGAGAGCAGGTACCTGGAAGACGTGCAGGCAGCTTCCCCTTCACCTCCAGGCTGAGGCCCTGCTGGCAGCCCCCATCCTGTGGTCCCTGTGGGGAACCCTGGGAAGTGGTCCCCGCAAGGCCTGGCCTCATCCCACCCTCTTTGCAGGGTAAAAAGATTGTAGCTAGGAAGAAGGCATGTGGAGAACCCGATGCCTTACCTAAGGACACGGCTAGCCACAGGGACAAGGACTGCTCCCATCATGGTGCTCCCGCCAGGCCCCAGCGGGACGGGGAGCCCTGTGGGGCCCAGGCCTTGAACAGCCCCCTGCTGGCTGAGACTGAGGAGCTGGACAGTGGGACTGCGGAGAGCAACCTGATCACTTCCCTGCTTGGGCTGTGCCGGAGCAAGGTGCTGGCGGCAGAGGTGGAGAGGGCGGGGGCAGGGGAAGGGTGGGTTGACAGCTGGGAGGTGATTTGGGGGCTCACATGCATGTCACTGAAATCGTATTCTCATCCCCTAGAAAAGTCGGGTGGCCTTGAAGGCCCAGGAGAACCTGCTACTCCTGGTGAGCACAGCCTCCCCAGCGGCCGCCACCTACCTGGCACAGAGCAGCCCCTGCTGCCGTGCGATCGTCCGGCACCTCTGCCAGCTGTACCGGTCCATGCCTGCCTTCCTGGACCCCACAGACATTGCCGCCTTAGAGGGCATCAGCTGGAGGTGGGTGCCAAGCCAAGGAAGGCTGGCCAGCATCTTCAGTGGCTGGCAGCCCTGCCCATCTTTGACAGCCAGTTCCCCTGGTGTTCCTCGTGGCTGGGGACCCACCTGCTGGTCACCCTCTTCCCAGGGCTGCAGCTGATCACCAGAGGCCTTCTTGCCTTCTAGGGAAGCACTGCTTTTGCTGCCTCTGTCCACAAAACCCCCAAGATAACTGACAGCCGCAGCAGACGTTCCACAGGAGAAGGGAAGGGTCCAGTTTCAGGATATACTGAGGAAGACCTTGATTCTCCTCCTGCACTCTCTGAGCCTTCCCTCCCATCTCTTCAGGTTACCCAGTGCCCCATCCGATGAGGCTTCCTTCCCTGGCAAGGAGGCCTTGGCTGCCTTCTTGGGCTGGTTTGATTACTGCGACCACCTTATCACAGAGGCACACATGGTAAGCAGGGGCGTTTGCAGGCAGGGCTCTCACGCTGCTCCCTGTACCGTCTGTCTCGAGGACTGAGTGGAGCAGGGACATGGAAACATGGGGTCCAGGAACTAAGCGGGGCCCCAGTGCACTGGGACCCTCTCCGGTGGCATCAGGTGCTGTGCAATGACATGATTACTTCTCAGCGGGAATTGTGATGAGCGCAAAACACATTGACGTTGTGCTCTCTGGCACCCAGGTGGTTGCGGACACCTTGGCGAAGGCTGTGGCTGAGAAGTTATTCATGGAGACCCTACAGCCCCAGCTCCTGCACGTGTAAGTGTCCAGTTCCCTCAGGCATGGCTGTGGTCTACAGAAAACCACCTACCTAACCCAGCCTCCTGTCCCCAAGGCCAGGCACCTCCTTGACCAGAATCCCATCTGTGGGCCCCCTTGGGTGATGTTTGCCAGGCCTGCCCCATGATGTACACATGGCTCTGAGGTACATGGGCTAAACGAAGGCCTCCTGCCATTCCCTGCAGGACTTCAGCAGGGATGGGCAAGTGACCAGAGACATACCAGCCAAAGATTCAAGGCAACCAGGCAAGGTTCTCCCTCCACACTCATGTGCCATCTGCATACCGGGCCTAGCTAAGGTGTCCTCTTCCCATAGGTCTGAGCCGAGCATCCTGACCTCCACTGCCCTCCTCACAGCCATGCTGCGCCAGCTTCGCTCCCCTGCGCTGCTTCGGGAGGCCGTGACTTTCCTCCTGGGCACAGACCGCCAGCCTGAAGCCCCTGGGGACAAACCCTGTGCCCTGTATGCTCACCTTATCGGGCACTGTGACCACCTCTCTGATGAGGTATGGCGGGAGACCAATGCCTCTGTTCCTCCCACCATCCCTGCCAAAGGGATTTCCTGAACACTCTTCCCGTTTCATTAGTGTTCCCAGGTGACTCCACGCTGGGAGACATTGAATTGTAGAACACTGCCGAGCCACCTTTGTCACACATGAATTTTCTATCATACACTTTTTTCTTTTTTTTTTGAGACAGAGTCTCTGTCACCCAGGCTGGAGTGCAGTGGCACGATCTCAGCTCACTGCAATCTCTGCCTCCTGAGTTCAAGCAATTCTCCTGCGTCAGCCTCCTGAGTAGCTGGGATTACAGGTGTGTGCCACCACACCCAGCTAATTTTTTGTATTTTTTAGTAGAGATGGGTTTCACCATGTTGGTCAGGCTGGTCTTGAACTCCTAACCTCGTGATCCTCCCACCTTGGCCTCTTAAAGTGCTGGGATTACAGGTATGAGCCACCATGCCTGGCCCTTTCTTTTAAAAAAAACCAAAACCAAAAAAAAAACGGGTATTGCTCTGTCACTCAGGCCCTAGAGTGCAGTGGTGTGATCATAGCTCACTGCTGTCTCTAAACTCCTGGCCTCAAGTCATCCTCTCTCACCTCAGCCTCCTAAAGTGCTGGGACTGCAGGCATGAGCCACCATGCCCAGCTTATTTTTGATGGCATTTTATATTTTGCACACTGATTTTGTACTGAGTTGGCTTGCTGGAGGGCCAACTCTGTGAGGTAGGTGAGGTTGATACTCCCATTTCTCAGACATGGAAACTGAGGCACAGAGAAGCAAATTAGCTTGCCTGAAATCGCCTGTCAAATTAGTCACACAATGGGGACCACCCAGACTTACTGATTGCTAGACCCACACCCACCCACTCCCCCCAAAACCTGCCACCTTAGCATCCAGCCAGGGGAGGTGACTCTGCCTCGGAGGCCTTTTCTTAGGGCAATGGCAAGGGACCCTTGGGAGCTGGGTGGGAAAGGGGCCATCCTGCTGATCCCCTTGCCGCTCCAGATCAGCATCGCCACGCTCCGGCTGTTCGAGGAACTGCTGCAGAAGCCCCATGAGGGGATCATCCGCAGCCTGGTCCTGCGCAACCTTGAGGGCCGCCCTTATGTGGCCCGGGGCTCGCCAGAGCCTGAGAGCTACGAGGACACCCTGTAAGTGAAACCGGTGCCCTCCGGACCCAGCCCAGCCCTCAGCACTCACACGCTCACTCTATTCATTCATTTATTGGTGCCCGCTGCTCTGCCCTGGCCACAGAGATCTGGAAGAAGACCCCTACTTCACCGATAGCTTCCTGGATTCCGGCTTTCAACCTCAAGCAAAGCCTCGCCCTGCTCCTGCCACCAGTTACGATGGCAAAACAGCAGTGACTGAGATTGTCAACAGGTGGGGAGCAGGTCAGGCAGTCTGAACCACTTGAATTTTACTGTTTTTTTTTTTTTTTCTGAGGTAGTCTCGCTCCATCACTCTTGGCTGGAGTGTGCAGTGGCACAATCTCAGCTCACTGCGACCTCCACCTTCCAGGTTCAAGCGATTCCTGTGCCTCAGCTTCCCGAGTACCTGGGATTACAGACATGCACCACCACACCCAGTTAATTTTTGTATTTTTAGTAGAGACGGGGTTTCCCCATGTTGGCCAGGCTGGTCTCAAACTCCTGACCTCAGGTGATCCGCCCACCTCGGCCTCCCGAAGTGCTAGGATTACAGATGTGAGCCACCGTGCGTGGCCTGAGTTTTACTCTTTCTTTGGCCACAGCCCTGATGGGGTCCAGTCGGGAAGGGAGATGGGGTCCCGAGAGCAGGGGGAATGGGGATCCTGGAGCGCCTCCATACCAGCTTCTGTCTCTCAGTTTCCTGTGCCTGGTCCCCGAGGAAGCCAAGACCTCTGCCTTCCTGGAGGAGACGGGCTATGACACATACGTCCACGATGCTTATGGTCTGGTGAGTGGCTCCTGCTACCAGCTCCTACTTGCTGTCCTTCAGAGCGGCTGGATGATAAGCTCTGGGTTCCCGTCCTCATCTGCCCAAGGACCCCTGCCTATCTCTCCTGCATGGGGCCCCGTCTTCTGGTTCCAACACCTTGGACCCGCTGTCTCTACTCTCCCACTTGTCTCAGTTCCAGGAGTGCAGCTCCCGCGTCGCGCCCTGGGGCTGGCCTCGGACCCCTATACCTTTGGACCTCCATGAGCCCGAGCGACCTTTCTTTGAGGGCCGCTTCCTCCAAGTGCTGTTTGACCGCATGTCTCGGATTCTGGATCAGGTAGCCAGTGGGCCCAGGCCAGGAGAAGGCCAGGCTGGTGCCTCTGGGATCCTTCGAGAGCAGGGGCTGGCCACGGGGTTGCCTCCGTTTCGGTTCCTTTGCACCATAGCACCCCTGCCCTTTCTCCAGGTGGGAAGCCCCATCTCGCCCTTGCTCCACACGTTCTAACATGTTCTGGCCCTCAGCCCCATGGAATCCATGACACACACACATCACGTGAGCCTCCCACCCCCACACACGTTCACACTGGCCAGGCACCTTGCTGGGGGAGTGCAAAATGCTCACCAGCCCTGCCAACCCTCAGCTCTGGCCACTGTTCCTGTAGCCATACAGCCTGAACCTGCAGGTGACCTCGGTCCTGTCCCGGCTTGCCCTCTTCCCCCACCCCCATATCCATGAGTACCTCCTGGATCCCTACATCAGCCTGGCCCCCGGCTGCAGGAGCCTGTTCTCCGTGTTGGTGAGGGTAAGGACGCCTTGGCCCGAGGGAGTGTGCCCAGTGGGGGTGGAGGGGACAGCAGGGAAGGGGAACGGGGCAGGTGGTTGGGGGCTGCAGTGGGCACCCTTGCCAGTGCATGGGAAACCACAGACTCCCATGTTCCGCACGGTGTGGCAGAACCAGGGGATGGCCCCATCTGAGTCCCCTGTGGTTCCCGCTCTAGGTGATCGGGGACTTGATGCAGAGAATCCAGAGGGTGCCCCAGTTCCCGGGCAAGCTACTCCTGGTGCGCAAGCAGTTGATGGGCCAGGCTCCTGGGGAGCAGTGAGTACCAAGGGTGCCAGGTGAAGCCTGGGGGGTAGGAGGGCTGAGAGTGCCTCTGGGAAGGGAAGTGGCCAGCCACAGGGTCAAGCCTGGTGGATGCCCCAACCCAGCCATGCCCCCTGTGCCATCTCCCGTCAGGCTGGACCATCAGACCCTACTCCAGGGCGTGGTGGTGCTGGAGGAGTTCTGCAAGGAGCTGGCTGCCATTGCCTTCGTCAAGTTTCCCCCGAATGGTCCTCTCCAGAACATCTCCCCAGCCCCGGAAGGGCAGGTCTGAGCCAGGAGCAGGGCAGTGGGAGACTCCTGTCCGCACCTCTGCCCCAGAGCTGCCTCCCGTCTGGCACTGCCACCGCCACCATACTCCCCTCCTGGGATGGGGGCTTTGGCTCTTATGCTCACTCAAGGAGGCCATGGCACGTTGACCACACCAGACTGGGTTTCAGGGAATGGGCCTGCCAGGTGCCAAGGAGCCAAACAGATGGCTTTCCAGGCAGCAGGGTCCTTGGGGCCTTCTTGAAGGAGCTGAGTGATGGCCAGGTGAGCACCCAAACCGCAGACCCTCAGGTGCTGTGTGCCTGGCCCCCTCTGTACTGACCATTTGTGGCCAGGGCCAAGACCTGTGACTCAACTCCAGGGGCAAGATGGGGAGTAAGTTGATGGCTCCAAGACTGGTGGGGAGCCCAGGCCAGGGAGATGGGGCCTGGAGCCCTGTCTGTGTCACATTAGGTACCATGGGAGCTGGTGAGACCTGACATTTGGTCCTTTTCTTCATGGCTTAGCCCATGGAGAAGGAGCAGTGAATGGGATTGTCGGGGAAGCCCCCCTCTTCCTGCTCTGCTCCCCTGGAAACTGTTGCGAAACCTTTAGCCGCCTCATGGCAAATGCCCAAAGCATGTTCCACACCCGGGCGGGGGCTGCTGCTAATGAGAACCTTGGTGCAGCTGCTGCCAGGAGGGGAGCGGGCCGGGAGCTGGGGAGCCGGGGAGCCGGGAAGCCGGGTAGCCGGGTGCCCGGCCTTGGTCCAGCTGGTTCCTCTCTGGCGCCTTCTGGACCTGCCTCAGCAGGTCCACATCACCTGGGCAGAGAGGTTAGAGACTAGGGGAGGCCGGGCCTCGCCCTTCCTTCTGCCCACTGTTCTTGATGGAAGACCCTTCTGGGGGACCAGGGAGCTCAGGAGACAGAAGAGGGCAGGGTACCCCCTGACTCCAGACAGATGAGGGCAGGGAGTGGCTGTGGCCCAGGCAGCCAGTTCTGGTATTGTTCTCCCTGCCTGCCCTCCATGGCTGGGGCTGCCACCCCACCCGGTCTGAATCTGTCTTGACCTGCAGGAATACACAGGCGGCGCCAGGCATTACCTCACAGCGGGACTACACAGTTGCTGGCTTTGCTTCTGGGCAAGGAGGAGCAGGCCAGAGCCTCTTTCGCTTCCTTTTCTTGCCCATGCTGCTTCTAGAAGCCAGGCACAGGTTGCCAAGAGGTGACACGAAACAGGAGGAAACTCGGTGACCTCTGCCTCTCCCGAATTCCTCCCCGCGGGGGAGGACCTTGCCACTCTGAGAGCACTGTGCCATGTTGGGTGCACGAACGTGGTTTAGTGTGGACGGGACGATCTCCGTGGATGAACTGGGTCTGGACTCCTAGGTTCACAAAATGTTCAAGGGTCTGGGAGTCACAGACCCTCTCCTCTCCTCAATGCACTTTGGTGTCTACACGGTGTCTTCCCCGGACAGCACAGCAATAAATGGTGTGATTGCGTGGACACGGTGGCTGTTCTTGGCCAGGTTTCCCCTCCTTCTGCCCAGGACTCCAGTGCTAATTCGGGACCATCTTCCTCCCCAAGGAAGACAAATTCTTTTTCTAGCACTGGAGCAGGGAGGTGGGGTGGGTGGTAAACAGCCAGGCTCTGGCAGTACAGATCTGCTCATCCCCAGCGCCTGCCAGAGACTCTTGGCTGAGCAGTGCCACCTCTGCCAGGCTGACCTTCAGCCGAGAGCCTGCCCACCCCACAGACACAGTGAGGGGAGGGCCCACGTGGGAGCATCTGTGTTCATGTCTCATCTGGGTGTGTTGGTGTTGCGCGTTGTATGCCTGTTTTCATCATCAAATAGGCCTGATACTTAAAACCTTGTCTTTAAAGTCAAGGCAGCAGCGAGCTATGATTGCACCACTGCACTCCAGCCTGGGCAACAAAGTGAGACCCTGTCTCCTAAAAAAGAAAATTCGCAGGTGTGTTCTCAGGAGAAAAGAAAAATTAACACATAGAAAAATAAACCCTTCGTCCCTAGATGCGTGTGGAGGGGTGGGGAATCCTCTGAGAGGGGTTCCCAAGAGATATGGTAGGGCAGACTGACAACTTGGAGGAAAAAGAGCCAGACAGTGGCTTTCGGCTCATGTTATGACCGATGGCTGAGCTGCTTTTTAAAATACCAATGCCCAGTGCCCCATCACCAGTTAAATCAGTGTTGCTGAGGGTAGGCCCAGAGTCAAAGCTTTCCGGGTGGCTGTGAGTGGTAGCTCACGCCTATAAATCCCAGCACTTCGGGAGGCTGAGGCAGGAGGATCCTTGAGGATAGGAGTTTGAGACCAGCCTGGGCAACATAGCGAGAGACCCCGCCCCCATCTCTAGTAAAAATTTAAAAATTAGTTGGACATGATGGCATGTGCCTGTGGTTCCATCTCCTCAGGAGACTGAGGCAGGAAAATCACTTCTCACTTGAGCGTGGGAGGTCAAGGCTGCGTGAGCCACGATCATGCCGCTGCATTCCAGCCTGCGTGACAGAGCAAGACCCTGTCTGAGAAAAAAAAAAACAACCAGGTGACCCTACTGTGCTCCCATGGTTGAAAACTACTAAGCTAAATAATGGGAACAAAGAGCCAAACATCATTGCCCGGCTGACTGGATATGGGCTGGTGGGTCCCTTAGACACTGAGAGAAGTGAACTGAAATAAAAGGGTTTAGTTCCATCATTTGCGAGGTATTTGTCCTCAGAGGGTACAAGGATTCCTCCCACTTTCCAGGGGCCAGAAAGACAAGAGGGCAGGCAAGAGAGATGAGGGTGCTGGGAAAGGGGCCTTGGAGGTTATCATGACACTTAGATCTCTACCGTAGAACACTTGATATATTTTATTTGTTCATTTTATTTGTTTATTTTATTTGTTCATTTTCCTTTAAATTTTAGTAAAATTCTTTTTTTTCTTTTGAGAGTCTTGCTCTTTCACCCAGGCTGGAGTGCAGAGGCCTGATGATGGCTCACTGCAGCCTCGACCTCCTGGGCTCAAGCAATCCTCCTGCCTCAGCCTCCTAACTGGGACTTACAGGTGTGCACCACCTCACCTGGCTAATTGTTTCTGTTTTGTAGAGACAGGGTCACCACTACGTTACCCAGGCTGGCTTCAAACTCTAGCCTTTAAGCAATCCTCCTGCCTCAGCCTCCCAAAGCACTGGGATTACAAATGTAAGCCACTGTGCCTGGCCAAAGTTCTTTTTTATTTCGAGGGAGTCTGTCACCCAGGCTGGAGTGCAATGGTGCAATATCAGCTTAGCTCACTGCAACCTCTGCCTCTAGGGTTCAAGTGATTCTCCTGCCTCAGCCTCCTGAGTAGCTGGAACCACAGGCACATGCCACCATGCCCAGTTAATTTTTTTGTGTTTTTAGTAGAGACAGGGTTTGGCCATGTTGGCCAGGCTGGTCTCCAACTCTTGACCTCAACTGATCCACCTGCCTAAGCCTCCCAAAGTGCTGGGATTACAGGCATGAGCCACTATGCCCAGACGCTTACTTAAAAAAAATCCTACCGTGATTCAGCTAGGCTGAGGGGAAATGAAGACAAGGTTTGGTCTGGCGTGGGCTGAAGTTGTGAAAAGGCAGAGGCAGGAGAGCCGGGGGAGGGGTCCACACCAGGGAGGCTCAAGGACAGAGCTGAGGCAGCACTTGCAGTTCCTGTCCCACGTGAACCTCCCCCAGGGCCGCCCACTACCCAAACCTTGGAGGGCTCAGAGCTGTGTTTCATGAGGGATGGGTCCCCTCAACAGTCACATCCCAGGCCAGCAGCCCAGCCTGGACAGCAGGCTGGCCCGCATTGTCAGTGCACTGGGAAAGACATAGGTGGCTGTTGGTGGCACAAGGGGAGGAGCAGCTCTTGGACACAGTCCCCATCACTTTGTCCCCACAGAGACATCTAGGCAGGGAGGCAAGGTAAGCAACACCTCTTTACTCAGCAAGGGGCTCCTCCCAGCTGTGAGTGCCTGGAAGAGTCGGGATGCAGGCCTCTCCCAAGGAAGACACAGAATGTGATGACAAGACGCCATTGGGAGTGCAGAAAGCTCCCCATGTCCCTGGGGAGAAGTGCCAGTGTGTCGGCAGAGTAGCCGGGTCCTGAGCTTTGGACTCCTTGCTTGGTTAAAGGCACTGTCCCTGTGTAATCTAGAGGAAAACTCCTTAAAGTATCTATCCTGGGGACCAGGAAAGCCACCCCTGCTCCCAATGCAACAAGATCCCTGGTCGCCAGCCTCCTGCCTCCCTCAGAGGGAGACAAAGCCACACTGGAGGGAGCACAGCCGCCCACCTCCTCGTCACCTCCTCCCCCTCCCTATCTGTTCACTGGGACGACGGAGGATCCGTGAAGCCGCTGGAGGAGTTGGCTTTGCAGTCCTTCCTCCGTCACCTTCCACCAAGTAAAGCTGTCACCCCGAACCTTTGGGGGTTCATCCTGGATCCCTGGGCTCCGAAAAGCCACGGTCACCAGCATGTTCAGACAGATACCATCAGTGTGATCTCGGCCCAGGTGCTGCAGTCCAAGCAGCCCCTTGATCTCAACCACTAAGTGGTGCAGGGTCAGACACTCCTGCAGCAGCCGCAGGACAGCCATCTTCATGCCACCCCTCTGTTCCGTAGGGGCGAGGCCACAGGCAGTGACAGGCAAGTGAGGCATCCCCACTGTGCCAACCAACACCCACACTGTCTGCACACTGGTAAAGGTGGTCACGAGCCGCTGGCAGACCAGATCACAGGGCAGCTCTTGGGGCAGAATAAGAGGGTGCCTGGCTTGCTGGCGATACTGGGCAGCTAGCTCAACCAGGTGCAGGATGTCATGGGCTCGCAGCGGAGTGGGCAGGGAGGTCCGTGGGTACCAGGCAGCCTGCAGGGACTCTGCATCGGCCTCCTTGGAAGTCTTGAGAATTCCACCTGGGGGAGATGTGGGGGATGGGGCAGGGAGGGTCTGTGTGGAGAGAAGTGCAGGGCTGGCAGCGTCAACAGACATCCCTGACCCAGGTGCGAGGCCCCCAGCCTGTAGGCTGGAATCTGCCCATGCCAGACTGTGCCAGCCATAACAGGACTGACTGTGGAGGGGCTCACCTCACCAAGCAGCTGGGGAAAAGATGTCAACTGGCCCTGTTCACACTGCCTCCAGGTAGGCCATACCTGTGGGGCGAGCGAGGAATACGAAGCGGACCCAGGAGGGGCCCCGCTCCTCCACGGACAGCAGTGTCTCGGGCTCACAGTGCAGCCCCGCCTCCTCCTTCACCTCCCGCTGCAGCGCCTCCACGATGGACTCCCCCGGCTCCATTCTCCCCGCGGGCAGGTACCACGACCCCCGGCACTCTCTCTTGGCCTCCTGGACCAGTAGCACCTCATCCTGAGGGGAGAGAGCATCTTCACTTCCTGCCATAGCCTTCCCGAGCCCCGGGACCAGGGGGCATCTCAAACACAGTCGCCCAAGACTCGCCTCTGGGTAGACGCGCTTAAACCAGCAAGCGCTGCGGGAGACCTGCCGTCAAGTTGCTGGGGGCTGCAACCTTCTCCTCCCTGCAATTAGTCCCTTTCTGGAGTTAAGACTTCCACTTCAGAAAGGGCTGAGATTCCTGGAAGCTGCTTCAGGGGCTGGAGATGAGGCCCCAGAGTGAGGGTCACCATGTGTCAGTCTTGCACTGATTTACGTCTGTACATGTCATTGGGTATCTCTTGTCTCCAATGGCGTGGCCTATGAACTGTTTGTGATGGACTCCCCACACTGGGGTCTGGCTTTGAAACACGACCCACGACGTCCACCTTGTACAGCCCTGCGCTATGGCCCTGGCCCCTTCTAGTTGCCCAGTACCAGGATCGGCACCAAAGGCCTGAGGTAAGCCAGGGCTGAGCCACTGCTTTCTGAGGGGCCCTGAGCACTCTGCTAGACTCTGGGGAAGGGAAGGAATGAGGCCTAGTGGGATGAGACAAACAGGCCCCGAGCCTGAGGGTCCTCTTCTCCATATTGGGACGATCGCAGGACACAGATGCGAGTGGGAGTGCTTTGCAAAACTGGGCAGCGCCATGCACGCGGCAGCGCTGGCTGTGGCCGTTGGGTCTTCCGTTCCCACCTGGGCTGGTTGCGCGCTCCCGAGGCCCTGCGGGCCGGGCTGGCGGCCGCTCACCTGCTCGCTGAGGAACACGGCCAGCACCACGTAGCACACGTTCTTCCGCAGCCGCACTGGTGCCGGTGGCTCCCCGGCCGGCGCCGAGTCGCAGCTCTGCACGCGCAGCCCCTGGCCCGCCAGCACGGCCGCCAGCACGCCTGCAAGACCCTCGGAAGCCATCTGGTCCCCCGGGAGGCGACGGCCCGGGTCCTGGCAGACCCGTCAGGCCGGACCGCGGGCGAGTGCCGGATCCGGCACTCTCTCCCAGTTCCTGCAGCAGTGGGCCTGGCGCGCGCGCGAACGCGGAAGCGCACGCGAGCCCGGGTCGCTGATAGGCTGCGCGGCGCCGCGGCTGCCCGGATTGGCCGGCCCGTGGCAGTCACCGAGGGGGCGGGGCCTCCGGGGAACTGGGTGGGCTCCCGGCCGGAACTCCGCGGACTCCCACCCTGCTTCTGCCGCTGGTCTGTCCCGCACACTCGGGACGTCTCACAGCTGCCCCCTTCTCCAACTGCCTGAGCGCGCACTGGTCCGTAGGGGCTCCGACGGTCAAGTTATACCTCCTGCAGGGTGCGTTTCGCCGCCGGGGCAAGCGACAGTGACGTGACAAGCCAGGTGACGTCACGGAGGCCCGGGGCCGCCCCTTAGACCTACGGTCCCGCTGTTGCCGTAAACACACTACGGCATTGCCGGAGATGATCACATACGAAATAACTGTTCTCACTCTCCTAAATTGTTATATCATGTGGCTCATGGGCTGGGGGACATAAACCCCTGCCTTTCAGGAGATTCTGTTGTAGTTGGAGAGATGGGCCTAGTCCTAGATAAGGAATCAGCTGACGGTTCGAGGCTAAATGCTAAAGGCTTGGCTTGGGCAGGGAGAGTGACCGGAGCTGGAAGAGGGAGTGGGCAGGGCTGGGGGTGGCGGGAGAGGTCAGGGGCTGAGAGAGGGCTGCAGTCAGCCGGCCCACCCTCATCAGTGGCCCTCTGCCCACCTCATTTCCCACACAGCTCAAGGCCCTCGCCGCTGCAGATGGTGCGTCCTGGGAGGGCGGGGGTGGGGCCCTGCTCCTCCATCCTTGTCGTCACCCTCCCACCCAGCGTGCAGGACCTGGCGCATGGAGAGCAGGGTGGGGGTTGTGGCTAGCACCGGCTCCTCTCCCATCCAGGCCTTTCCTCCTTCACCCGACTTTCAGCACTGGAAGTCAAGGCCAGCTGGAAGGGATCTGTGAAGCAGGCCGTCTGGCTCCTCATCCCACAGAAGCCACCCCTTTCCTCTTCCTCGGCTGGTTTTTTGCACCTCCCTGCTGGAAAGGCAGGCTTGGTGGTGTGGACAAAGCTCGATACCTGGAGCCAGATGGCCGGTTGCTGCTGGCTGGCTTGCTCTGTGCCCCTGGGTGAGCTGTGGGCCTCAGTTTCTTGATTTGTAGAGTAGGGTCATAACAACTCTTGTTTCACAGGGGTGTTAGGAAAGCATGACAATCAGAGAGGAGCTGTGTGGATTGTCCAGTGCTGGGCACCACCCCCCGGGCAGCCCACCAACCCTCAGGGGCGGGCCCTCTCGGGCCTAGCTCTTCTTGCTACCACACACAAGGCCTGTTCTCATGATATGTGCCTTTTGTTACCCCCTAGAGACAGGGTTTCATTCTGTTGCCCAGATTGGAGCTGCAGTGGTATAATCACAGCTCACTGCAGTCTTGAGCTCTTGGGTTCGAGCTATCCTTCTGCCTCAGACTCCTGAGTAGCTGGGACTGCTGGGACTGCAGCAGACACCACGTCTGGCTAAGTTTTTAATTTTTAATTCTTTGTAGAAATAGGAGGGTCTTGCTATATTGCCCAGGCTGGTCTCGAACTCCTGGCCTCAATGATCCTCCCGTCTTGGCCTCCCAAAGCACTGTGGTTGCAGGCATGAGCCACCACGCCTGGCAAAATGTGCCTGTAGAGCTGCCTTAGAGCTGAACTCAGGAACTTCAGCCATGCAGGATGTCTTTTCAGGCTCCTCTCACTGATACCACAGGCTCCCTGGTGGCAGGGCCCTGTGTTAGGCTGTGGGATATCCCTAGAAGGCCCATGAATTTTGAGGCACTTGCTGAACGCCACTGGGCCAAGCCTTATCCTGGACCCCTCACTTCCCAAATAACTGCAGGGACAGGGCTGAGAGTCAGGACCCCAGGACTGCAGAGCAACTTGTCAACATATTTGCTGTGTTTGTGTGCACGTGCGCGACTCTCTCAGTTTTCCCACCTGTGAAGTGGGGGCAGCTTGGTGCCAGACTCCTGTCTGCCTCCCAGGGATGATTTGAGAGAATGAGATCATGTCTGGGCAGGGCTCTGGGAGCTTCAGAGGCAGCCTAAAGTAAACACCAGAAGGCCTCAGAGAGCAAAGACCGCAGCAAACCCAGGCTTGGTGCCGCCCATTATCCCATCCTGAGGGGAAAGTCTTCCCCAAAAGCCCCTCATAAACTGTGAAGGCAGTGCCGAGACAACAAAGAGGCAGGCGTTCCCAAGGCCTTGGGAGAGAATAGCGGTCAGATGAAGGCTGGAGAGGGGGAATGGGAGGCTGGATGGGAACTGCCAGGGTCCCCATCAAGTCAGCTGTGTGTCCTCCAGTCTCAGAGAAGGAAGAACCCTGGCCAGTGTGATTGGCTGCATGGCATGGTGGATGGGAGTAGCTTGATGCTCCCAGCACCCATGGGAACGAAATGGGAGTCAGTTGTTTCAGGGCATGTGTGGGGGAGCAGGAAGGCCTGGGTAGGTGGTCACGGGGGTAGGGATAGGGACAGGCAGGCAAGGTTGGATCAGGGTGTCTGTGATGTTAGCATCATAGATAGAGCAACAAGGCCTGTGCCTTGACAAGGAACGAAGGTGAGGCGGGCAGGAGCCCAAGCTACAGGGGGAGTGGGAGGGCTGGCCACAGGCTAGCTCTCTGCGGGACCCTGGGGATGCCACATCTACCCTCCAGGCCGTCTGTCAAATCCAGGCATTGCTGGATCCTGGAACAGAAAAAGGACATTAGTGAAAAATCTGGTGAAAGCCCAGTGAGGTCTGTTGCTTCGTTAGTAGTGTGGTATCAATACTAATTTCATAGTTTTGATCAAGGCACCACGGTTATGTAAGATGTTCACAATAGGGGAGGCTGGGTGAAGGATAATTGGGAACTTCCTGTGCTATCTTTGTGACTCAGCTGTAAATCTAAAATTATTTCAAAATAGAAAGCCTGAGCATGTATATTCAGGGCAACTTGAATCTATGCTCCTGGGTAAAAAGGGAAAAAAAGAGTCTAAGAATTTTATCAGAGGAAAAGAAAAGAAGGCATTGGATATGCAACCTCGTGCTCACTTCCAGCTTGGCTGGTTGTATGTCTGGGATATCTGGGTGACGGAGGGGCTGGAGGCAGAGCACAGCTTGGTAGACCCTGCGAGCAGCAGAGCCCCAAGGGTCTCTGTGAGGAACAGTGTCGCTGAGTGCCCCAAGGCGAGTCTCAGGGTCAGTCCCTACCTGGCCCAGCTGCGTTCTGAGGAGCAGTGCTGGAACAAATGAACATTGATTCACTTCTGTTTACAAAGAGTCAGACCAAATATGTCCTCGAGGGCATTGTGACCCACCTGGTAGGCCAGGGGGGTAAACAGGAGAGAAGGTCTTATGGGGAAGACAGAGGCTTAATAATGCACTGTCCCCACCACAATGGGTAAAATTTAGAGAACCATCTTTCCGCAGGAAAGACCCTGGATTTGGGGTGACATCAGGGCATGGCTACAGATGAAGTGGGGCACAGTGGATCATTCCTATAATCCCAGCACTTTCTGGGGCCAAGGTGGGCAGATCGCTTGAGCCCAGGAATTCGAGACCAGCCTGGGCAGTGTAGCAAGACCCTGTCTCTACAAAAACTACAAAAATTAGCCAGACATGATGGTATGCACCTGTGGTCCCAGCTACTCAGGAGGCTCAGGTGGGAGGATGGCATGAGTCCAGGAGGCAGAGATTGCAGTGAGCCGAGTTTGCACCACTGCATTCCAGCCTGTGTGACAGAGTGAGACCCTGTCTCAAAGAAAAGATGAAACTTAGGTAGTAATGGATCATTCAGGGCCACTTGGAACATGATCAGCTATAAAGCACATGCATTGGAAGGAGAAGGACAGAGAGGAGGGCAAGCCTGTCTTTAAACTCCAGTAAGAGCTAAGACTATAATGTACACAAAGTGGCTTGACTCAGAAAACTTGGTTCAAATCCCAGTTCTGCCACTAAAATTGCTGTGCGACCTTGGGTAATCTACTTAATTGCAGCTTGCCTGTTTCTTCTTCTGTAAAATGGAAATAAATCCTGTCTGTCTCAAAATTGTGATAATGGATTAACTGAGATCATTTAAATGAAAGGGATTAAATGAGATGAATTATTATTATTATATTGTTACTATTTTGGAGACAGAGTCTTACTCTGTTGCCCAGGCTGAAGTGCAGTGGCATGATCTTGGCTCACTGCAACCTCTGCCTCCTGGGTTCAAGCGATTCTTCTGCCTCAGCCTCCCAAGTAGCTGGGATTACAGGTGCCCACCACCACGCCCCGCTAATTTTTTTTGTTTGTATTTTAGTAGAGACAGTGTATCATGTTGGCCAGGCTGGTCTCAAACTCCTGACCTCAAGTGATCTGCCCACCTTGGTCTCCCAGAGTGCTGGGATTACAGGCGTGGGCCACCGTGCCTGGCCTTGTGGTTTTTTTTGTTTTGTTTTGTTTTGCTTTTGTTTTTGTTTTTGTTTTTGTAAATAAAGGATGGTTTTGTAAATCATGGCAAAGCCCCTTAATAGAATATAAGCAAGTCATTTAAAATGAAGGTTAGGTAGCAATATAGAAAATGATTATACGGTGTTGAAAGAAACCAAGGCCAAATCACAGCAATCCAGCCCTGTGCACAGGAAGTCCCTGGGAAAGCACTAGAGGAAATATGCCAGAATGCTCATTATTAGTTGGAGGTGTGTAATGATGGGCTCAAAGGTGACTTTATTTTCTGAATGTTCTGCAAGTATATTCTGCTTACAATAAAAAACTTTATTTAATTTTAAAAAAGCCCCCAAACCACAGCAGGAACAATTGGGTATAACAAGAGTGGGAGCATTTTTCTTTGTGGGGCTGAGATACACAAGAGAAGAGGGAGAGGGCACAGCGCCACCAGAAGCCTGTGGGCGTGGGGTGGGGACAAGGAGGGGTCACTATCTGAAGCAGTCGGGTTCATTCCCAGGCTGGGCCTGGTGCGCATCATGGCCACCAAGGGCAGACAGGTGGGGCAAGTGCTCTTCTGGGCCACACTCCTGGATCTCCAGGTCAAGGTAGTTGGGAGAGATGGGGCTGCCTGGAGCTTGCTGGGTGGAGTAGGCCTCCAGAATCCCTGTACAGGGCAGTCACCTTGCGGCTGTGCCCCAGGATTCTGCCTTGCCTGCTGTTGCACTCAAGAGCATCTTTGGGGGACAGCCCCCCCACCCCACCCAAAGGCTCCTCAGTGGGAGGCAGGGACCCAGGCCCCAGAAGAAGAGCAGACAGTGGTGTCCTGTCCCTCGGGCCCCAGCTCTGGCCCGCCCTACTCCATTTGCCTCTACTGTAGGGCAGACTTCCATGTCTCTGTCCCTCCCTGGACCATGTGGCCTGCAGGGTCAGGGCCAACCACACTGGCAGCAGTCACAAAACAATAGACTTTAATGGAAATCATGAAGGAGGGAAATGGGCAGACGGGGAGGGGCTGAGTGACATCGCCCATGCTCCCCCCTCAGCCAAGCCTGGGCAGCCACTGATGCCACCCTCTCCTCACACTCCCCAGATCTTCTGGCAGGAGGGCAGAAGGTCGGGCCGCCTTCTTCAGCATGCCTGCAGCCAGCCCAGTGAGGATTCGGCGGTGGAAGCGGAGCGGGGCAGTAGAGCGGGCTCAGCGAGAGTGAGCAGCAGGAAGAGGTGTTGCTTAAGCCAGAGTGATTACCGAGGTACCCCAAGGAAGGGCTGTTTGTCTCCTGGGTTGGGGGAGTGGGCTTTGGAGGAAGTCAATCACCTCCAATGTGGGCCTGGTACCATGGAGAGGGGCACAGGGCAGGGGAGGTGCTAGCCTGAGAAGGACAGGTGTGAGCTTGGTGGCACTGTGGTTGTTGGCTTGAGGGGGAGGGGAACAGGGTACCTAGCTTGTGCCCAGAGTGGTGCTTGTGGGGTTGTCCAGAAATCCCCAAGTCCCCTAGTGTCATTCCCTGCTAAAGTTGTGCCTGGGCTGACCACTTGGTCTACCTGTCCCCATCCCTACCCCAGACACCCAGCATCCCTCTATTTGGCCTCCTGTAATGTCCCCACAGCCACCTTCACTGCTTGGAACACAGCCCAATCCATCTAGGAAAAAGAGAGAGGACAAAGAATTTTCAGTGACATTCCTGGGTCCGCCGCTATCTCCCACCCCTCTTAAAAGGAATACTCTGGCTGGGTGGGTGGCTTATGCCTGTAATCCCAGCACTTTGGGAGGCCGAGGTGGGTGGATCATTTGAGGTCAGGAGTTCGAGACCGGTCTGGCCAACATGGTGAAACCCCACCTCTACTAAAAATACACAAAAAAAAATTAGCCGGGCTTGGTGGCGGGCGCCGGTAATCCCAGCTACTCAGGAGGCTAAGGCAGGAGAATCACTTGAACCAGGGAATTGGAGGTTGCAGTGAGCCAAGATCATGCCATTGCACTCCAGCCTGGCTGACAGAGCAAGACGCTGTCTCAAAAAAAACAAAGTAAGCAAAAGGAATACTCTTCCCCTGCACAGGGTGGCTGCCTGTTTGGCACAGGGTGGGATCTGCTATGTCCACTGCAGCTGTGGCACGGGGAGATGGGGGCTTGGGCAGCACACCCCGCCTGCTGGCCCACATCGCACTTACCTGGGCATAAAGCAGGCGGCAGTCAGGGGGAAGGCTGGGTCCCTGGTGGCAGAGCTGTGCGGAGAGGGCGGAGGTCTCAGGGGAGAGGAAGTGCTGAGTGACGCTGACCGTGCTCACCAGGCCCTGCACCTGTGTCAGGGGTGGGAAATGAACAGGGCGGTCAGCGAGGCTCAAGGTCACGCATCCTCTCCCTGTCCCCCTGGTCCCTGAGTTTCGCTTCCTCTAATGACACCCCACCCCCATGCCTGGCTCTCGAGAGCAGATTCTTGGAAGCACCACTGGACACCTCAAAGGCTGTGGCCAAAACCAGGCCTAAGGGCTGCCAGAGAGACCCCAGAGGCTCCCCGTGAGTCTCCTGGCATCAGCATGCCCAGGAGCCCAGGATTGGACTGTGGCGCAGTCCCAGTTGGGCTTGGTGACTTCAGATCCTCTTGGCGCCCCCATTTCCTCTCCCCGACAGCAGCATGCAGCTCCCTGCCCTGCCCGGCTCTGGGGTGTTGAGGGAATGTGGATGCCTGCAGCATTGTTCATTGCTTGGGTTGCTCCTGCCATCCTGATCTCCCCACAGAGCCCCTGCCTGCCGGGAAGCACCTGGTGGGGAGCCCCTGCAGGCACCAGCACGGCCTCTCCAGGGGCCTGGAGCAGGGTCCAGCAGCTCACGCCCCACTCCTCCCGCAGGCGCCGCCGCAGCCCTGCGTCCAGGTAGCAGCTGCCCGGGGCGCCAGGCTCCAGGGCGCCTGCCCCAGCCGAGCACACCTCAAAGAAGAGAAGGGGAGATGAGTGAGATGGGGCAGGAAGGGCAGGGCTGCAGGAGGATGGGACACAGACTTCCCAGAGGCCAGGGGTGGAGAGAAGAGCTGAAGGGTCAAGTCTTGAAGGACAGGCAGGGAGGGCATGGCTGGGTTGCTTGGGACTGGGGCAGCTCAGGTTGGCAGAACACACATTTGGCTGGAAGGAGCTTAGAAGGAAGGAATTCAAGGTCCTACAGGTGGCCAGACTGAATCCCTGCATATCTGGGTCTGGAGGCCTTGAGTAACCTCTGTGACCTCGGCCACTCTGCTCCCTGTCTTAATGCTCCCCCTTTCTGCAAAACCCAGGAAGACGTCCTGCATAATCTCAGTTCATAAACTGTCTGTACCAGGACTTCCTAACCTGAAGTCTTTGGAATGGCCAGAACTGTGCTCAGTGGCAGGTGAGGAGGGAGCTGTATGTCCCTCGGGGGACAACCCAAAGCATTCATCAGAGGTTCCCTAAAATCCCTGATACAGAAAAAGGGAGGACTGCTGGGAGGCTCTGGTCCTAGAGGGTGAACAGGCTTTCGGACCAGGCTGAGGCCTCTGCAGCAGCCACAGCTACGGGGGCCTCACAAGCCCAACCAGATCAGGGAGCTCTTAGGGCAGGCAGGGACTTGCAAAACCAGCATCATGCTTGAACCAGCCACCAGCCCAATCCACCCGTAGCAAGGACCTCAGCCACTGCCCCTGGGCTTAGGGCTGCAAGATGGGGCTGTGGGGGAAGGGAAGGCTGGTGAAGCAGTTTGGACTGCAGGGGAGTCCTGGCCAGGTGCCAAGATTCCCTTGCTCTTGGAGATGCAGGTCCACCCTGGCACAGAACAGTGTTTCCCAGGCCACCCAGGGAGAATGTGCCCCTCAGCCCTCTCCATGAGTCACTGGGTTGGGCCACGGGGACTGCCCATGGCCAGCCCCACCCAGTCTGGACGAGGCCATCTGTGTGTGGAGGTGTGCCTGAGTGCTGCCCTCTGCATGTCGCAGCATCTGTGTGTGCATCTGCACATGTGTGCCTGTGCATGGGAGGGGGGCACACCACGCTGGCCTCTGCACGTCTCCGTGTGTGTGCCTTGGCGAGGGGTGACATTTGGTGGAAGTCTTTTCCCCAGGATAATGAGGGCCCAGCTGGACTTGGAAACCACGGAGCTGCCCTCACCTTACCCCTGGCCTCTCTCCTCCCCTGCACCTCAAGCTTCTTGCCTCCTGCCCACCCCATCACCTTCCCCTTCCCCCACTCCTCACCTGGCCCCTCTCTCCCTCCACCTCCCTCAGCTCCCTTCCTTGCTAGCCCCCTCTGGGAGCACCTCCTCCAGGCAGTCTTCCCTAACAAGGTGCAGATACCAAAAGGAGGGCAGCAGGATAGAGTCTCAGAAGTGGCGGAGCTGCCTGCCCCCAGGAAAAGCATAGAGTAGTGACCTGAGCCCATGACAGACAGAAGCTCAGATACCAGCCCTACCACTGAGCCTCTGCATTCTCATCTGCAAATGGGAAGGGAGCAGTGCCGCCTCATGGGGCGGTGGAGGCTGGGATGGTAACAGATACTAAGGCCCTAGCACCGCGTCCAGCCTCAGGCAGCTGGTGCTCTCATTTCAAAACCTTCAGGTCCAGGCTCTCCTGCTGCAGCCGCCTGCCCCTTCTCTGGCTCAGAGAAGGGGCAAGGGGCTCTCCGGGTCCCCTCTGCCTTCTCTGCACCTGTCTGTGCAGCTCACCTGAGGACATGAGGTGGATGAGCACACAGGGACCAAACACTAGGGTGGGCTCCCAGCCAGACAGGACTAGACAAGCTTCTGGGGCTGGGTGGGGCGGGGCTAAGGGGAGGGCTCCCAGCTGCCTCCTCACCATCTGGAGAAAGCGGCGGATACGCTGGGCGTCCTGTGCCCGGAACACGTGCCACACAGTGCTGATCTGGCTGCCTGGAGACCAGAGCCCCTCCCCGTCCAGGCCTGAAAGGAAGTCTGAAGAGGAAAGTGCGATCAGGCAGGCCCAGGGCCCGCACTTGCAGACACTCGCCTCTGTAGCTTGTCCCCGCTCCCGCCTCTGCCCGAGGACCTACCTTTCTGTGCCTGGTGCCAGGCAGGCACTGGTGCCTCAGCGTGCACCAGGACACTGACCAGGTCGGCCACCTCCACGCAGAGATTCTTGGTCCCCAGGTGTCCCCGGTGTGGGTTCACACCTGTATGGCAATAGAGTAAGAACAGTTAGAAATGGAATCAGAGGCCGGGCGCAGTGGCTCACGCCTGTAATCCCAGCACTTTGGGAAGCCAAGGTGGGTGGATCATTTGAGGTCAGGAGTTTGAGACCAGTCTGGCCAACATGGTGAAACCCCGCCTCTACTAAAAATACAAAAAAAATTAGCTGGTGTGGTGGCACATGCCTGCAATCCTAGCTACTCAGGAGGCTGAGGCAGGAGAATTGCTTGAACCTAGGAGGCAGAGGTTGCAGTGAGCTGAAATCATACCACTGCACTCCAGCCTGGGTGACAGAGTGAGACTTTGTTTCAGAAAAAAAAAAAAAAAATGGAATCAGAGAAGCGCTTCAGGCCCCAGGGCCTTGGCCCAGATGCTTGTGTGCCCCAAGATGACAGGCATGCGAGTAGGGACTGGGCAGGTAGAGGGCCACTCACCATAGGCTGCCCAGAGCTGGGGCTCCAGTGGACACAGGGCATGGCCCGGTGGGAGGTAGGAAGCCAGGTTGAGTTTCCCATGGTGGGCGCAGTACTCTGGGAGTGGCAGGCTGACAGCTAGGTTCTCCACTCTGTAGGGGGAGGGGATCATGCCCAGCAGGCCCAGCCTGGGCTCCAGAGACCCTATCAAAGCCACCCCCCACTGCTGGGGTAACTCCCAGAGGGCAAATGTGAGAGCACTGAGGGCCATGGGGTGGAGGTGGGGGCAGAGGAGGAGGGGAGGGCAGAATGAGGCAGGGCTTGTGGTGGCTGGGGAGGTAGGTCTGGCCCTTGGTGACAGACACACCTGCTGGTATCCTCATCCCCCAGAGCTCGGTGCAGCAGGAGGACAGAGCCCTCATCTGACTTTGAGCGAACTAGAGGAAGAGACAGAATGGCCATTGGCCCAGGGAGGGGCCTCCTCAGCCTGAAGCCCCTGCCCCGGTGGCAGCAACACCTGCTTCCACCCCCTCAGCATCCTCTGGGTCTCCTCTGCCACCCAGTCCCTAGGGCTTGGGCTCCCAGCTGTGTCTCCCCTGTGTTGGGGTCACTTACGCTCAGGCCAGGAGAAGCCCTCCCAGAATGTGCTGCTGCCCAGGCTGGTGGGCTGGGGAGGCCCAATGGGGCTCAGCGCCTGCACCTGGCCTCCAAGCGCCCCAAGGGCCTCTGTGCCCCACAGGTTGCTCTGCAGTGTCCTCTGGATCCCTGACACCAACACAGGCTGTGAGGGGGAGAGAGAGGAAGGAGGCCATGAGAATGGACAGGGTGCCCGCCGGGGCCGAGCGAGAGCGTGTCGTAAGGGCAATAGGACAGCAGAGGGACAGCCCTCCTGCTCCCTCGGAGCCGCTGGGTCTTTCTGGGTCTAGGGACCAAGGCCCTGAGGGGCAGATGGGTGGCCAGGGCTGGAGGGGAGGGGTGGGGTGGTCGTCTCACCTGGCCCTGCCTCCAGTGCTCCTGAAAGAGGTGGAAGCCTCCCCGAGGCCGGGGCTCCTGCAGCCATAGCAAAGCCCCTGGGAGAGGCAGCCGGGGCCGCACTGGAGACAGCGGCAGGCCCAGACCCTTGCGCAGGCCCGGGCCAGCTCGAAGCCCCGGCCCCAGGGCCTTCTCCTGGATCTTCCGTTCCACCACCTGCGCGATAATGCTGTCCAGGATGTTGGTGATGCGGTCGTCCTGCAGTAGGGACACAGGAAGGGGCACAGGGGCTCAGGACCCGCCCAGCCCCACAGAGAGGGCAGCCTAGCCTCTAGTATCCTGGCTCCCAGCCTCCCTCCCTGCCCTCACTCACACTGGGCAGAGCCGGAGTGACAGGGGCAAAGGCCATGTGTATCCGCTCATGGCCCAAGCAGAGTTTGACTGCGGTAGAGGCCAGGAGTTCGCAGAGAGAAGGACAAGGCAGGGGCCCTCGGCCGGCACGGTCCTCTCCTGGGGTCTCAGTGGAATCTGGGGTTTCTGTCCGGGAGGAAGATGGTCAGGGGCTTCGCGTTTGGTCCCTCCCCTTCCCCGTGAGGCCCCCTTGCCCATGCTGCTCTTTCCTCACTTCTTGGCTGAGTCCAGTCTCCCCCACCAGGACCCTCCACCTCAGCTCTGCTCTGGGTCTCCCCGGCTGCTACCCTTCCTGTAGGCAGCTCCAGAACCTCTAAAAGGAGAGGTTCAGAGGGGGTCTGGCCAGAGAAGGTGTTTGGAGGCATGTCTGGAAGGGAGTGGTGGAGATTATTGGGGGGGGTTGCTAAAGCTCCTGGAGACTTATGCCTGTCACCTCCTCCTTCAAACTCTGGCCCAGCCTCCCTCCTGCACAGGCCAAGGGACCAGAGGAGCCGCTCACCCTCTTTGATGCTCTTGGTCCTGTGGGTGTCCCCATTGCTGGAAGGTTGTGGAATTGGGGGCGTTTTCTGTGTCGATTCCTTCTGTTAAACCCATCCACCCACCCCCATCCAACCAGAGATTTAAAAATGGCAGACACAATTCAACACAACCCACAAGAATGAACAGTGAAGTCTTGTCGGTCCTAAAATCACGTTTAGAGGGGCAAAATGTTATAGGATATAATGTCAGGTGGAAAAACACTGCTCGTTGGTGTCCACCTGTGGTAGGGTCTACAGACTACTAAAACAGACAGATGGCTGCAAAGAAATACATCAAAACTAACAGTGGTATTAAGGCCATCGTCATTTTCTTCCTTATACTTGTCTGCGTTTTCCAAAATTTCCACAGTGGGTATATAACGGTGTCTGGCACCCAAAATGCATTCAATGAACTTTTTTTTTTTTTTTTNCATTTTCCAATATCATTTTCCAAGATATTCCTCTTATTCCAGTTTCCAATAAGATATTCCTCATTCCTTTTTTTTTTTTTTTCCTTTTTTTT
The DNA here is from genome assembly GCF_001604975.1 of Cebus imitator. NCBI lineage: Eukaryota > Metazoa > Chordata > Mammalia > Primates > Cebidae > Cebus > Cebus imitator. Next base: position 109,683 of record NW_016107536.1, read on the forward strand.
TTTGAGATGGAGTCTTGCTTTGTCACCTAGGCTGGAGTGCAGTGGTGCAATCTCTGCTCACTGCAACCTCTGCCTCCTGGTTTTAAGTAATTCTGCTCTCCCTGCCAAGTAGCTGGGACTACAGGCATGCACTGCCATGCTCAGCTAATTTTTTTGTTTTTGTGTTTTTAGTAGAGACTGGGTTTCATGATATTCGCCAGGATGGTCTCGGTCTCCTGACCTCATGATCTGCCCGCGTCAGCCTCCCAAAGTGCTGGGATTGCAGGCATGAGCCACCGTGCCTGGCCATGAATGACTTTTATAATAACAGGAATTTCATAAAAGCTTTGCAAAATGCACACTGAGCGCCTGCTAGGTATTAGGTACTGGGGATACTGAGAAGGCGGGCCAATGCTCCACCCGAAGGAACCCATGGCCTGGGGACATGGTCACACCAACAAGCTCCTCCAGCGTGATGTGGCAGGCACTGAACTAGACTCTGCACAGAGTAGGGCAGAACTCCAGGAAGGCAGGAGGTGAGGACTTTCAGGGCATGGGGGTGGGAGGGCCTGCGCTGGAGAGCCTGCATGGCTCCTGATCCCCAGGGGAAGGTGGGAATTAGCCTGATTCCACAGGCTTCTCTCTCGATTTCCATCCCCACCAAAAAAAGGACGGAGGGCAAACCCCTGCAAAGGTCAGTCATTTGCAGGCACGATACCCAACCGGTGGTGTGCCCTGGGTCTTACCTGCTGGCCTGCATTCCCGGGGGCCCATACCCGGGCATCAGCTTGGCAGGGGCAGTGCCCCCGGATATCAAACTTGACCCAGACCTGGTGCATTGCAGTGCTCAGCTCTGCCAAAGCTGGGGGTGGGGGTGGGCAGGAGAGGGAGGTTGGTGGTGAGTGTAGACCAACAGGCAGCCCGGGCAGCTTGGCTTTGCCAAGCAGAAGGGCATGGCACTGGGGGGGAAGGGACAATCAGACAGGAAGCTGGTTTCCCTCAGGACCCAACCTCTGCACACCCCACCCCTCCAAGACAGCTCACCCTGGCTGGAGACAAACTGGGTCAGCGTCAGGGAACAGGCAGCGTGCCCAGCCTCCTGCGTGCACTCCTCCGTGGACTGCTCCCGAGAGCCTGTGGGCAGGAAGGGAAAAGCTGTAGGTTCAGAAATCAAGGTAATCACAGGTTAAGGTCAGAGAAGGTCAGGACATGAGATCTAAATCCGGGGACTCAATAATCCATAAAACTTGTGCTTTCTGGAAACCTGGGTCACATAGAGACATCACATTCTTGGCTCGTAGAAGGCACAGCCTTTAATGTGCCGAGATGCTTTGCAAGTCCCCAGGCTAACCATGTGGAAGACAATGTTCTAAAGCTCATCTGACCCTGCAGCTCTTTTTGGTCATGCCTTCCGGAACACGGGGAAATTCCAAGCTCTCCCATGGCCAGCTTGAGCCAAGGGAGAGAAAGCTGAGAACCATGAAAAAAAACAGGGCAAAACCGGAAGACCTGAGTCTGCATCCTGGTTACAACACTTGACTAACTGTGTGACCCTGGACAAGTCACTTATCCTCTGAGTTTTTCTTATCTGGAAAATTAAGGCAATAATAACCACTTCACGGTGTTACAGCAGGTTTTAAAGGATGCCAGCTGAGCAGAGTGGGAAATGCAGAGAGGGCACTCGCCTTTGTTTAAGGGTGGTCAAGGACGCAGGCATGCTCCTCTGATCTGCAGAGAGGGGACTTCTGTTCTAAGGGCATTGAGCCACGGTGGCTGAGACTGCGGCTGGGCAGTGGGTCAGGGGCTTTTTAGGGTGAGGCAGCCAATGAATGACCACAGCCTTGGGGCAGTCCACTGAGGGCTCCCTCCAGCCCTCCCACCCCCGGCCCCCTCCTGCCCCTAGCCCCCTCCTACCTGCTTTCTCCCTGGTCCGCCCAGCACCTGCCACACGACCACAGGCCACACACAGCCGGTGGCTGCAGCGGGGACATCGCCAGTGGGTGTTGAAGAGTCCATGGTGGCAACGGCTGCAGCAGCGTGGAATGCCCGGATTGTCCTCTGTCACGGCTGGCCCCTGGCCTGCTGACCACAGAGGGAACAGGGTCAGAGGGTGAAGGCAACGGGCCCCATTGAAAGGCTTCACATGAGAAGGATCCAGGCAGGGGCAGGAGAACAGGGAGTAGCTTCCATGGAACCCCCCTGCGTCCGCCCGCCAGAGAATGGAGGCAGGCTCCTTGACAGCTAACCCCTGCTTACTCCGCAGCCCCTCAAGAGCCTCCCCGAAGAAGCCATCCTCTCCAGCAAGCACTTCTAGGGACAGTGGAAGCCCTGGCTCCACCATTCCTGCCCCACACCCAGCCCTGCCCCAGGGACTTCCCCAGTGGCCCTGAATTACTAATCCACACCACTTCTAGCACATTCTTTCCTCCACCTCCTTCCCTCCAATCCCTACATGCTGCCAGAAATGGTAACTATGCTCGGGTGACACTTCCTCCAGGGACTTTGTTGTTGTTTTGAGACAGTGTCTCACTCTGTCACCTAGGCTGGAGTGCAGTGGTGTGATGCCAGCTCGCTGCAGCCTCCATCTCCCGGTTTCAAGTGATCCTCCCACCTCGGTCTCCCGAAGTGCTGGGATTACAGGTGTGAGCCACCGCACCCAGCCAGGAGTGGGGTTTTTTGAGAGCCAGGTATCAGACTCAGCCCTTGTTGATAGGTGGAAAACGTGCCATGGAGTACAATTCAACAAACGCCTTGCCTTGGGGCGAAGGGGACTCAGAGGTGGTCAGGACGTGGCCCTGCCTTGTAGTGCTCAAATTCCGGGTAGGGAGATGGACCCATAAATACGGCAGTGACCATGGCACCACGAGGTGGGTGCTGGAGATGGAAAATGCCAGGGAAGGGTGAAGATGGGAATGCGGGGGAGCTTCCCAGGAGGGCCCCAGAGGATGAGTAAGTTTTCATTCAGCAGGTAGGCAGGGAGGAGCAGGGCATTCCAGATGAAGGAAAGCCAGTGCCAAGGCCCAAGGGGATGACAAGCCCCAGGGAGCCGGGAAGGGAAAGGTGGGTGGCGTGTGTGCCGGGAACCCAGGCTGGGAGTGGCAGGAGCCAGCAGGGAGCCGGCTGAAGACACGCCAAGGAGCCTGCCCTGTCTGGGGCTAGAGGGAGCCCTGAGGGTCTCCACCGAACACTGACCGGCAGCCCAGGGCTGTGTGCTTACTAGGAACTCTCTCTGCTGGGAAGGGCAACCCCAGTGAGCGCCTGGAGCCAGAGGAACCTTAGGCCAGGTCCTGCCAGCCCTCCAGGCCCAGGAGCTTTACCTGACCCCAGGAGCCCTCAGGAGCTACCCCACCTCCCAGTGCCTTGCAGATACTTGGCACTCGCTCTTGTTTTCCCAAAAACTTCCAGAGAACTGGGCCGTACCCAGTTTGTCACCTTCCTGATGTCCCCACCCAGGCCAGGAGCTTTTCTGAGGTTGCCTGAGGTCTAGGAGCCGGCAGTGTGGGTGGGGCCAGGGGAGGGATGCCTGGGGCTCCCCACACAGTGCAGACCCCAGGCAGACCCAGGAGGTCCTGCTCACCTTCACGCTGGGCCCAGGCAAGAGCCTCCCGCTCCCTCCGCAGCAGGCGGCACAGTCGGTCTCCCAAGCCACTGAGCAGGTGCTTGGCGAGGCCCATGCTGAGCCGGCCATTAGGGCTGGACCCTGGGTCTTCCTCAGAGCTGGAGCTGGCGGCTGTGTCTTCCTCTGGCTGCGGCTCCCCTCCCAGAGGCGATCTGGACAGAGGGGAGGAGAAGGTGAGGAGGGAGGCCTGGACAGAGGGCGCTGGGGTCATCCAGGGTCAAAGGCTCACCTCCGCACTTGCTGAGGGTGGTAGGCACGCCCTCCTCCCTCTCCAGATGCCTGGGCACAACCTTGGCATGGAGCCAGTTTTGCAGAGCGGGCCAGGCATGCTATGTCCTGAAACCCTGGGTCCTGGAGACTGGCCTGGCCGTCGTGGGGTCCTGAGGGGACAATGTGGGAGGTGAGGAGTCAGGGTTTCCTGGGCTGCTGGATCCCCATCCCCCGCCTTAGCGCCCTGCCTGTTCACACACAGAGCCAGCCCAGCTCCTCGCCCCAGGTCTCTGAAGCCTAATTCAGAACCAGCAGGAGTGGACCAGGCAGCTAGAAGGCTCGAACACCAGGCTGAGCAGGGAGTCTGAGGATGCCCTGGCACCGGGCTGGCTGCTGAGGAAAGAGGTTGTCTGGCGTGTTGCACCCAAGGCTTTGGGCAGCTGGGACGATCGTCCTGACACAAGCACAGGATCTAGCCAGTGTAGACTTTGGATAGCTCCACTGTGGGTTTGGTGATGCCACTGACCACTGGCTGCGTGACAGGAGGAGACAATCCCAGCGTGGACGGAGAGTTTTCACACAGGCCACAGGTGCAGTAACCCAAGAAGGCGAAGGGGCCAACAACTTCCTAGCCAGGACAGAGGCTGGGGAGGGCACAGCAGGCCCATGCCAGGTGCAAGGGCATTTGGGCAAGGCCATGGAGAGTCCTGATCCACACCCAGCCGTCCAGGAAGCTGAAAAACTGAAGTGCTCCTGAAGAACTGAGGCTGGGCCAGCAGTGCCAGGGCCCTCCGTGGGGGGCGCAGTGTGGCAGATGACTCCAGGGTGCACCCAGAGCCCTATAACACTGGCAGAGTCCAAACTGAGTCTCCAGCTCCATCTGGCCAAGAGAGCAGCCGTTCCTGGCCAGGACAAGGGATCCTTCAGGACAGGCCATCCCCAAACAGGGATTTGTGGTGTAAGCAGTCATTGCAGTGAACATTTCTTGAGTGTTCACCGGGTGCCAGGAATTCTTCTAAGCTCTTGCCGTGAATTATTCTAGCATTTAACTTTTGCAGCAGTCTTCCTGGGGCAGGTGCCATCTTCAGCCCCACTTTATAGATGAAGTAACTAAGGCCCAGAGAGATGAAGCAACTCACCCAAGGTCACACAGCTACCAATCAGCAAGCAAAGTCAGAGACGAGGCGCTCTGGCTCCAGAGCCATGCTCCTACCCATGTCATTATACTGTCACCAACACACCAGGGCTTGGGAGGAAACGGCGATAGAAGCCACTTGCTAGAAGGCTCTGGGCTGGAGATGCTGAGGAAGGCCTAGCAAGCCATCGTGATCCAAGCTGTGGTCCACTCATAAAGCCTACGGACCCCCCAACATGCGAAGCCCCAGCCCCAGCTGTGCCCTCCCATGCAGGGCCTGCAGCCCCTCCAGGCCCCCTTACCTCTCTGGTCATCTTGCTGTCCCGAGTCTGCCTTGTTCCCTACTGATGTGTCCCGCACCTCCTGCCAACCCACGGCCCCCTGTCCTGCAGTGCCTGGGAAAGGGTCCGGTGGCCGCTTGGGGGCTGGGCTGCCCACTGCTCCCAGGACTTCCGGGCTGCCTGCCCTCTTGAGGGCCTGGAGCCGAGCAGCCGGCTTCTCCTCAACCTCAGGGCAGCCGCGTGGACATTCAAACTGCTCTGAGTGCCGCGTGAGCCATGTCTTCTTCAGCTTGGTGTGGTGGCTTGGGGGGCAGGCCCTGGGGCCAGAGGCCTTGTTCACTTCCTCGCTGGGTTCGCTGGCTCCACTGGCACCCCCCTCCAGGCCCTCCTGGCACTTCCCACAAGGGCCAAGACCCCCATCTTTAGTGGGCAGGTAGGATGAGCAGCAGCCCCCCTGGGCAACAGGCGGCTCGGGAGAGGGACACCTTGGTGTGGCTGGTGGCCCCAGGTGATACCCAAGGCTCCCACCACCTGGCCCAGCCCAGACATTGCCAAGAGTATGAACGAGGCCTGGGGCACAAGTGGGCCAGGGGGTCCGGGGCACAATGTCTGGCTGCCCCAGGAAGAGTGGGCAAAGATTCTGCTGCTGGCCAGCCCCCGTCTCTCCATCCCTCGGGTGCAGTGAAGGGCGTTCGGTCTCCCCGGCTCTCTGCAGGTGCCCACCAGGGGTTAAGCCCAACACCCCAGGTTCCACAGCTGCCAAGGGCTCCTTTGCCAACCTGAGAATGCTTGGATCCTTGTGGTAAAAACCCTAAAGGGAGGAGAAAGGGTTACGCTCGGGCTGACTTGGGAACCTGGTGCCTAAAAGGATGGGCAGAACTGACAAGCAAGGATGGTGACAATACTGAAGGTCTCACATTCTGATTAGTGGATGGCACTGCTCTAGGTCTCCGGAGCGCCCCTGCCGCTGTCCTGGCAACCCCACATCCTCCCCCAGAATTTCTGATGCTTCCCCGAAATCCAGCACTAAAGGGTGAACGCCGGACACAGCCAAATGGCATCCCGGGTCTGTTCAGGCCATTTGGTGTCCTGTGCCATACTGCGTTTTAAGTGTTTTAAAATCTCATCCCTGGGAGTGGGAGTAATCTATGGGAGAGGTGCCCTAGACACGGGCCATTGGCTTCCCTGCACATCCCATGCTCAGATAGAGTGGCCTTGCCAGTCCGCCCATCTCCTCCCAGGAGAAGCCATACATTCCAAGTCCAGAGTTCCCAGGACCTTATCCTGGGCAGACAATGGGTGAGTCAGCAGTTGCAATGACCTGAGGGGCGGGGAGGCCTAAAGATGCAGCTTCTCAGGGCAGGGCTTGCTGGGGTTGGCTGTGGGGCCTGGGACAGCTCCGGGCTGATGGACCGCTCTACCTTGGTGCTGCGTTCCCTTTTTATCACAGTAGAAGGGCAGCTTGGGGACCACTGAGCTACTTTGCAAGGCCAGAGCCCCAGGTACCCTCTCTGCCCCTGAACTCACCTTGCCACCTAAGCCGAAGGCAGAGGGCACTTTGGGCTGGCCCCCAGAGTATAGCCAGGGGTGCGGGGCCAGGGGCCAGTCACGTGGCTGCTCTGGGGGCAGGCCAGACATTAGGTAGGGTGGCAAGCATGTGGGCACCCAGAAGGGGGCTCGCTCCAGGATCTTGGTCTCCAGAAGGAAAGGGCAGTGCCAGGGCCGGAAGGCCACGGGGTCACTCTTGAGATGGCCACCACTATGCTCAGGCATCAGGGGGCCACAGCGAGGTGGGCACGCTGGCCCGCAGAATGGCAGTGGATGGGCAAGCATGGCCTCCTTCCAGCGTAGTCCCTCTTTGCTGCCCAGCCAGCTGGCCTTCCTCTCCCCATTCTGGGTGCCCTCACCCTCCACAAGTTGGAGATTGTCCTTGGTGCCCTGCGGGAAGCCAGGGGTAAGCCAGGAGTCTGGGGTGCTCAGGACGCCCCTCCAAAAGGGAGAAGGCTCTCCCAGACACAGCGGCCCACGGTGCAGGCCATCTTGAGGTGGGGTGCCTGGCTCCTGTCTCACGATGCTGTTCTCTGGGGCCGTCTTCTCCCAGGTTGGGGTGCCCTTCAGGAAGCTGGGCGTACTCTCCATCACTCTCCTGCCCTCATGGGGCTCTCCCAGAGGAGGGGTCCCTGGAGCATAACCATCAAAGCATGAGCTTCTAGGGCACATGCCCCAAGCACCTTACGGCCTGCCACAGAGTGGGCACCACCCTGGCAGAACGAAGGCAGCTCAAACCAGTAAGACAAGTGCCAACCCACACTGGGCACCATGCTGCCTCTTCACATGCAGCCCGACTCATCTTGCTCCTTCAGTGTGGGGATTACCTCTTCCCCAAATGCCACCTGGGCCAGCGCCCCTCAGGCAGAGGCTGCCATTGCTAGTCGGACACCTCCTGGCTTCGCGGGGCTCTAAACCTGCTGGAGCCACAAGGGAGGACAGAAAGGGAAGGCACTGAACTTGGAAAAAGGCTGGATCCTGGCCTTGACTGTCCTGTGCTGTATGGCCTTGGACAAGTCATGTCATTCCTCTGGGCCTCAGTGTGCCCTTGAGACTCGGGTCACATCTCAGAGGATTCTCCCCAACCTGCAATCCGTGGTTTTGGGGGTGCTACTAGCCCGACCCTAGCCCAGAGCCCCAGCCAGGCTTGTAGCCATGGGAAGTGCGGGCCTGGCAGGCTGGAGTCATGGAGAGGGCTACCTGCCAGGGCTGCTGGCTGTGTCTCTCCCTACACCTGGGCGGCCCTGAGTCAGCCTCTTCCCAGAGCAATCGTCTTCTCAAGCAGAGTCCCAGGACAACTGCTGGGGCTAGGATCTCCACCCTGGCCCCCAGCGGGCAGAGCGCGCTAGCACAGGGGAGGGGGATTAAGAAGCCTCAGCTGGATGGGTCAAGCTGCCCTATCCCAGCCAGCAGTGCCAGGGCAGTCGCCACCGCCGCCGGAAACTTCAGCCTGGCGCGGAGTGGGGAGGGAAAGAGGCGGGGAAAGCGGGCTGGGCCCCAGAGAGAGGCAAGGGAGGGAAAATTGAACGTGCGTGCAAGGGACCAGGATGACAGGTGGCACTAGAGCGGCAGCGCTCTCTTGGCGCGGTCTCCTCCGCCAGCCCGAGGAAGCCCCAGGCGGGAGGTGACGGCGCAGTGGCAGAGGGCGCCCAGGTTTTCTGGAGCCACTGCTCCACCATGGTCTGGCCCCGTCGGGCATCCTAACTTTCAGGTGTCAGAATGGGTGGCCCAAACCAGAGGGGTTTGGGGAGCTCAATCCCTGCGGGCACCACAGCCTCAGCTCAGAAATCCCCCGCCACAAGTGTCCCCAGACTGCGCGCTTCTGGCGCTTACCTGGGCTTCACCGGCCGGTCGCGGCCCGGGCGGTGGCGGTCGTCGTGGCCGGCACCGGGCGCCTGCTCCCCATGGGCCGTCTCCAGGGCCTCCCGGCCGGCGAGCAAGAACGCGTTCTCCCGCTCGGTCTGCTCAGCGCGCTCGCGCTCCCCTTCCCCCGGGGCGGCGGGGGCGCTCTAGGGCCGCAGGTTGGAGGGGTCGGACTCCGGGATCTGCAGGATGCGGCACACGGCGCGGATCGGCCGCACCAGCTTCTGGGCCGAGGCCGTGGGTTGCGCCATGGGACGCCGAGACTCCGTGCTGCGCCGCGGGGAGGGCCGGGCCGGGGCTAGGGAGCGGGTGCCCCCGGAGGCAGAGAAGGCGCCGGGCCGGGGGGAACACGCGCCCCGGGTCGGAGATGGCCGAGTGGGGGGAAAGGCCGAGGGGCCGGGGGAAGGGGTCGTGCCTGAATGGGGGCCGATCCCAAGACCCAGGAGAGAGGCACCGGCGAGGGCGCAGCACCGCGCAGCGCGGCTAATGGAGGTAGAGCGCGGCGGAGAGCGCAGCAGGACCTCTGATCGCCATCGCCAGACTCGCAACTGAGAGTGGGGAAGCTGCTCCGCCGGTTTCCTCCTCCAGCACCCTGAGGGAAACAGGAGCCCGTGATTCGGCGGCCGCGCCTGGGCCTGCCCCCTCCCGGGCCCCGGGGGCTTCCGCCAACGCCCCGGCGATGCCACCGGCTGCGCACGGGGAGAATGAGCCCTTTGTTCCCCCTCCCCCCCGCGGCACCCGGGCGCCTGCCGAGAGAGGCTCCCCCGGGGCAGCGTGCCAGCTTCCCAGCTGCCCCACCCTCCCGTGGGCCCGGCCCCGGAGCCTGGCAGGCGGGCGGCACCCCCACTATAGGTGCCAAGCCCGGGAAACTGGAGCAAAGGGCGGGAGGGGCCGGACCAGGCCACTGTGGGGCGGGGTGCCCCCCAGGGTGCTAGGGTGGGGCGGCTGGGAGGGGGCAGCGCCAGAGCTGGCAGGGGCAGTCGGGTTCTCACGGGTCAGTGATGGGCGCTCTGGCCCACGCCAGCCGGATTGTGCCTGCCGGGCCACTGGCTCCTGGTCCTCTCCAGCTCTGGCACACGGCACGCCCCACTGGCCTGTGTCTGCACTGCCTCATCCTCACCTGGCCAAGCTGCTCTTTGCCATCTTCCACCCCAAACTCTTCCCAAATCCCTTCCAGAGTTCAAGGGCACAAAGGGTTGTGGCCTAGGACCTCTGGGAGGGCCTGGGCTTGGGTATGTCCCTGGTCTAAGGGCCTTGATTTCGCCAAATGTCTGGAGAGGTCATGGGCGGGGATGAGCTCCGACACTGGCCCCAGACCCCGGGCTCTGAGGGTCTGCCCCATCCCCAGGGTTCCTGGTGCTTTCAGGCCCTGCGCTGGAGAGGCGCCCATGGGAGTGGCTCCCAGGAGAGCGCAGAGAGGAGGAGAGGAAATGGAAAAGCAGGGCACCCTCCACCCGAGGAAGCATCCCGGCTCCTCTGCGGGGGTGGTTCCAGCGCAGACACAAACAGACAGATTCAAACACACACAGACAGATTCAGACTCACACAGAAACCCACACGCCCAACGGGTGCTTCCCTTCCCCTCAGGCACCCACCTCCCACCCTCAGCTCCCCTGCCTCCCTGCCCCTTCGGAAGCCTTCCTCGGCCTGCCTGGGACCGAAGCTGTACCCCCTCTTTCCCATCCCATGAAAGTGATGGGTTCCGGATGTCTCTAGCTTGGTCCCATGTCACACCACTATCCCTGCAGAGGGGAGCCCTGAAGAGCCAGAAGCCTTCCTCCTAAGGATGAGCAAAGACCTGGAGTCTTCTACCAATTGAGGAGGAGTGGGGTCATGGGGAGAGGGGGCCTAAAGCAGCTGGCACTGGGCAGGACTAGGGCCATGTTGGCATCGATTCAGCCCACCCCAGGCCTCCCCCAGAGGCCAGTTCTGTGGCAGAGCAGGCTGGTAGGGGTTGTTTACATGACTGAGTTAGTAACACTCCCTTCCTCCCCAGCTCCCCTGGGGGTGGCAGGGACCTGAGTGTGCCAGGGGAGCTGCTTGTAGAGGGTCTAACATGGACTGGAGGCCCCAGGCCCTGAGGCCCGGCCTCACTCCAGCTGGCTCCAGGGGTGAAGGTGAGGGGCTGGGGTGTGCCTGTGGTCCCCCATCTGTGTCCTCTGGCCTCCCTCCTCAGCAGCCGAAGCTTGTGGGAGCGCCAGGGGGAGATTCCTGCGGCTTGGGGCCTGAAAGAGGCCAAGATGGGCGCCTGCGCAGTCCAGAACCCTGAGGGCCTATCGCTGACAACCCCAAAGGGGATGGGGACTATCCCAGGGGAGGGGGACAGATTCCCCCCACCCCCAGTTTTCATGTCTGCTTTGTCAGGCCCCAGTCCCTGGACTAGAGCAGGGCTCTAGAGGACAGACTCCTGAAAAGCCCAGGGGCTCGTAGGGACTTGCAGGGTGGGAGGAAAAACCTCTTCCCCACCCTCAACTGTTCCCCATCCCACTTGGGAACCCATGCCACAGGCCCACGGAGTCCTTGTAGCCGGCTGTTCTGTGCCTGAGGACGGAGCAGAGCGGAGGAGACACACAGAAGACACAAACACAGAAGGAAAGCCACACGGCGCGTGGACACAGTGCCAGACTCGTGGACAAAGGCAAGCTGACCGGCACCCCCAGCCACGCGTGGGCCCAGCCCCAGCCCCACACCGACCCCTGGCGCGCTGACACACACACGCTCGCTGACACACGCTTGTGCTGACGGACACAGCAGCACTCACGAGCCGGTGGCCCTCCTGCCATCCCCAGAGCCCCTTACCTGGGCAAGCACAGTGCCCCCCGGGCAGAGCAGCCCCCGGCCCAGGGGAGGGCAGCAGGCGGGGGCGGGGGAAGGAGCCCCGGAGAGTCAGGCCAAGCTGCCACTAATCCGGGCGGGGAGAGGGGGGGCACCCACGTCAGAGCGGGGACTGCCGGGTGGAGGGCATCTGAGGACATCCCCTCCCACACACGCGGCCGTCTGGGCACCTAGCCCTGCTTCCCCAGCCCCTCCATCCTTCAGACAGCTGAAGCTGGCCTCCCCCCACCCCCCCACCCTGTGGCAATGCCTGGGGGGGGCATGGGGGAGGGGGAATACCAGGCGAATTCTCCTGGGACCCGCAGTGGGGAGGAGGGGAAGGGAAGTGTGGAGATGCGTTTGGAGCCAGGAGGAAGCTCCGCAACAGACGCTGCCCTCCCCTCTCGCCCACCCACCTGCATCCCTGACCTAATTCCTCTTCTCAGTCCAAACCTCCCAGCGTGCCTCCCCCCACCTCCCCTCCCCTCCAGGTTACCCCCACAAGCTACCCACCTGGGGAGGGGAAGCCAGCTCCACTCTGCCCTGGGCTTGGGGCCTTTGTGCCTAGCCGGAAACACCAATTGTGGCCCCCAGGACTTCTCCAGCAGCAGAGAATCATCCTCCTGTCTGAGCATCTGCCCCCTACCCAGCTCCTGAGACCCCCGGTCCCTGATGCTGGGTAGAGGACGAGCCAGAGCCTGAGTGCCACCTCCTTAACCCCCTCAAGGTGGGGGGCAGTGCCAACCAGGATGCCCCAACCCAGCCTGGGTCAGAGCTATGTCAGAACTAGAGGCTAATCAGTGGCAGCTAAAAATACAGCCAGTGTGTGGAGCGCACATGGAATTGGAGGTGGGAAAGGGGACCAGGACACAGAGGTCCCCAGGCCGAGAAGGTCGGGGACGGGGCTGAAGACACAGGGAGGGAAAGGAGCCACCTGGAAGCACCTGGCAGTGGGTGGGGAGGAGAGAGAAGAGAGGAGCAAGCAGGAAGGGCCATCTGCACCCAGAAACCAGTGGGGAGATAGAGGAACCCCTCAAAAGCAGACGAGCTGTATACAGGTGAGGAGTGAGACCAGGGCACAAACCGAGTTGGGTAGGGGCCACACCCAGGGGACGTGTGCAGCTCTAAGGGGGCTGGCTGTGGCAGCTTCGTGTCCCCACCTTTGTGCCCTGATCCTGCTGGGGGCCCACTGGCTGGTGGGAAGGAGAGGGCTGGGGACCCTGGGCAGGCTGGCGTGCAGCTTACTTTTCCTCGAGTGGGTGGAGGGTGAGACAGGAACCCCCTCCAGTGTGCAACCATGCTGGGCAAAGCTGAGGTCTCAGGGGTTCTCAGAGGGGCCAGGGTTGGCTCTCAGGGAAGTCCAGTTGACAACCAGCGCCCTGAGCCTCTGGGTCACATGCATGCTCACTCAGAAATGCCCCAGAACTTAGACTTCTCCCGGCCCCTTCCCCTCTGGCCCCATCATGTGTTGGAATTCATACAACTGCAGTCACTGCTCACCAAACCCATGTTCTACGCTTTGCGGTGGGCCCCAGGCAATCCAGGGCACAAAGGCAGAAATCACAAGGCCATCCCACACCCCCCCCACACGCCTCCCCCACCCAGAACTCGTGCTCATTGTGTGCATTTGTTCTTTCACCAGCAAAAACTCCTCCAGGCCTCATAGGTGTTGGCCCAGTGCTGGGCGCTGGGGGAGCTGGGCTTGTTCATGAATGATTACCAGATGCTCCCAGTCCTGCCCTGGGGCAGGCAGGGGAGCTTCACAGACAGGTCAGAGAATGAGCAGGACTTCACCACCCAATCGCAAACTCACAAAAATATTTCACTTCCGTTAGATCCTTTTTTCGGGGCTGAGCTACAAGTGTGTAAAATATACATGTTCTTTGTGAAGTCACAATACAGTGGGGGAGAAAAGGTAACGCACTCAAGGCAAAAGCAGAAGTCTGTGCAGGAACAGAGGCGGTGAGGTCCAGACAGCAAACCACTTCCAGGTGAGGGAGTGCTGGCGGAGGGCTTCCCAGAGAGACGATGTCTGAGCAGGGTTCTAAGGGCAAGGCGGAATAGGATACAGTGGGATGGTAGAGGAAGAGCATGTCAGAGGTCAGTATGCACGGGGCCCTGCAGAGCCAGGAGACAGCCTGATTGATGAGGTGGCGAGGACAAGCCATCTCGAGCTCTGCCAAGGGGCTCAGGTGGCCCTGTGGCCCTCTCCAAACACCTGTTCTAGGAGGGAGGGTAAGTGAAGCCCCCACCCCAGTGAAATCTCCCTCACCACCACACGACGTCAGGCCTCTCCCCAACTGTTTTCTTTTGCTTTGTTTTGTTTTAACATTCATCACATGTCCTTCTGGGTTTGTTTTTCCTTGAGATGGAGTCTTGCTGTGTCACTGGGCTGGAGTGTAGTGGCACAATCTGGGCTCATTGCAACCTCTGCCTCCCGGGCTCAAGCGATTCTCAGGCCTCAGCCTCCCGAGTAGCTGGGATTACAGGCACGCGCCACCATGTCTGGCTAATTTTTATATTTTAGTAGAGATGGAGTTTTATCATGTTGGTCAGGCTGGTCTTGAACTCCTGACCTCAGGTGATCTGCCTGCCTTGGCCTCCCAAAGTGCTGGGATTACAGATGTGAGCCACCGCGCCGGGCGTCCCTCTGGTTTTGTTCCCTTGGTCTGGGTATGTGGATCCTGCCAGCCCACCTCTGTCAATGCAACTCCCAGGCAGAGGTGCATCAGGAGTCAGGGTCCCCGAATCACAAGCAGCATGGTGGTAGACAAGTTGTTGTGGCTCCAAGCCTCAGTTTTTCATCTGTAAAATGGGTATAGCCCTACAGGTACCGTGGCTCATGCCTGTAATCCCAGCCCTTTCAGAGGTCAAGGCAGGTGGATCACTTGAGCCTCGGAGTTCAAAAACAGCCTGGACAACATGGGGAGACCCCATCTTTAAAAAAAATACAATAATTAGCCAGGTGTGATGAACAGCACCTGTAGTTCTAGCTACTCAGGATGCTGAGGCGGGAGGATCCCTCAAGTCCAGGAGTTCAAAGATGCAGTATACTTTGACCGCTCCACTGCATTCTAGCCTGGGCGATACAGTGAGAACCTGTTTTAAAAAACGGATGTAGTCCCTACTTGACAGCCTTGTTGGGAGGATTCAAGGAAATCATCTCTGTAAAATGCCCAGTACAAGGTCAGGCACACAACGAATACTCCACACGTAAGCCTCCATGTCCTTGCCTGCCAGGCAGGAATCATCTCCCTCACTCTGGTACTGCATAGTGGTTAAGTGCACAGACGCTGCAGCCAGACTGCCTGATTCCAAGCCCTTCTGCTACCTACTAGCTGTGTGACCTTGGGCAAATCACTTGCCCTCTCTGTGCCTGTTTTTCTGTTTGTAAAATGGAGACTCTAAGAGTAGTACATACCCCCCAAAGATTGTTATGAGGATTAAATTAGTATATGCTAGGGGCTTAAAGCAGCGTCTGCGTGGGCGGCCACACTCTGGGCGCCAGCCGTCACTCCCCCTGCAGTGTCTGGCATGTTGTCTGGTACCTGCTCAAGGCTCAGTAGAGATTTTTTGAATGAATTAATGGAGATAAGACAACCCCACGATGCAAAGACAGGCCATGGTAGAATGGCAGCGAGCACCCATACGTGAGGAGCTAAACTACCGCGGCAGATTACAAGCCTCCCCCAAATAAAACCCAGATAATCCCCACACCAAGAGTTAATCCACTCTCTGAGGCCACTCCAGGTTACCACCCTGTTTCCCCTCTTCTCATCCCACACTCTCACCCACCTCTTTGCTTAATCAAAAGCAGGGAGGAGGACCAGGTGTGGCAGTGGCAGAGGGGCACACCCCAGGCATCATGGCGAGACCAGCATCAGCATCAGGGCAGGAGAGGGCAGAGCTGGGTACCCAGTGGCCCCAGGGATTGGAGGAGGGGTTGGAGTGGAACCAGCCAGGCAAAAAACCTTGGTCTCAGGAGAGCAGAGTAGACTCCTTGGATGGGGCAGGCCAAGGACCAGTGACCACAAGCAGCAGGGAGGGACACTGGAGGCCGTCCAAGTTCCGCCAGGCCCAGCAGGGCGAGGTTCTGGCCAATCTCCCAGCCCCACCCTCCTTGACCTGGAAGCAGGGGGCAGCCCAGATCCTGGCTGCTGCTGCCCTCTCGTGGCCACTCCTCAGAGGTGCAATGCTACCCCTGCTGTTACCTGAGTGTTTATACAGAACTGGATGTCCCCAGAGCTGCCCCAGGGGCCCCCTTCTTCCAAGCTCCCAGCGGAAATACTCCCCAGGCCTCCCCTGCCTAGCTTGACCTCCCTATGGGACTAACGTGCTGCCCCGAGCCCTCGCCTGCCTGGGCTCCCACTGGTTTCCCTACAGCTGTACCTTCCTGCTAAAGCCTCTCAGCCTATCTGAACTCTCTGGTTCTGACCTGTCCTCTGGACTGGTCCCCCCTTTCCCACTGATGCTCTCGGAGCGCCCTAAGAGCTTTTTCGTGGAATCACATGCTGCATCACAATGCTCTGTCAATGACTCTGTCTCCTCCAGAGGACTGGGCTCCTTCAGCCTTAGACCTAGGCTGAGACTGGGCTGTTGAATTTCAAGGGTATGATGTCAACACGGAATAAGACTCAGGAGAAACAGAACCCCTTTATGTATTTATTTATCAAAACATTCGCAAACTTGACCTCACTCACCAACACACACACACAACCAGGATACACACGCCTGACCTTATGAAAGGCCATCAAGTCCTTAGAAACAGGAAGGAATGAGCACACCCCGGTGGACTTTTGGTTTCATTTGCAGGGATTCCAGGAGGGCTCTGGTCCCACAACCAGGGAAGGAAGAGGCAGAGCAAGGCAATAAATAGAATGCTGGCCTAGCCTACTTTGGTATATCATGGTGCATCCTGCCTGTGGCCTTGGCAGCATCTGCTCCCAGCCCTTAACCATCAGCAAGAGCAAGGAGGGCGGGGCCCAGCAGCCGGAGCAGGCAGGCCAGAGGCACAGCCAAAGGTCTCTCCAAATATCCCCGGAGCGCCACAGGGAACGAGGTAAGAATGGTCCAGATGCAGCAGACCCTAGCTGTCCATGTCTGAGGGCACAGTCTTTTTCCTCGTCCGAGCCTTTAGGGAGCGTGAGGTGCCCTGAGAAGAGAGGAGGCCCAGCATGAGGGTATGGGGAGCACAGGCACAGCCCCCCGCCCCCTGCCGTCCTCCGCACTGACCTCCCGCACCAGCGGCTTCCTCTTGATCACACGCAGGCTCTGGCTGCGGCTCAGGGGCTTCTCTCGGGGCCGGGCTGGTATCCGGGGAACTGCCTCAGTATCTGACCAACACTCATCCTCCGTGTTGCTGTCCTGCAGGCCCCTGTCCCGGTACCCTGTGAGGAGGAGGCAGTGAAGCTGAACGCCTGTGGCCAGCCCTTCCTCTAGCTCTGGGGGAAGCCAGGGTGCGCATGAAGGAAGCCATCCCTCTTGTCATGGCCCTGGGCCCCTCTGCCCACTCACCAATGGGTGGCCTCTGATGGGGCACCTGGTCCTCTGGGTAGAGGGCGTCCTGGTAGGCAGGGATGGGTTCGTCAGGGATGGAGCGCAGGTCCTGCATGGAGAAGCTCCGCAGCCTGCCGGCCAGCGCCCCCTGACTCTGCGGGGGGCATGGGGGAGAGGCTTCAGCGGGGAGGCTGCCCAGGGAAATCTGCCAACCAACTAATCACTGGGGCTGAGATGTAGAATTGAAAACTGCTCAGCAAGCTCTGGCCCCGTGCCAGCGTGGCACCAACAGGAAACCAAAGCCAGAGAGCAGGCGCTGCTGCTCACGCTTGGTGTCAGAGCCAGGAAGGAAGGTCTGACTTCAGCTCCATGCTTCGGCCAACACTTCCAGACCTTCTCATCCCTGCTCCCCAGCTGCCGTCTCTGGGCTCCCTGGCAGAGGAGCTGAATGGGCCCAAAAGGGCCTAGGGGTGGGATGGGGGCTGCTGGAGGGCCGGGGGCTCATAGCACCTTGGTGGCGGCCTGCACAGCAGCCGAGGCAGCAATGTTGAGGCCCCGCTTCCCGAAGCTGAGCATGGTCTCGTAGCTGCGCTCCTTTGCCTGCACGAGGTATGCGTCAATCTCCTGTGGACCCAGTGGGGAGGAGAGCTCAGGTGGACAGCCTAAGTCCCTTTCCCTCTGCAGATTCTGAGAAGTCACTGGTTGTGACACCACCCAGCCCAGCCCAGCCCCACCTGGTGCCCAGGGGCCACAGATCTGGATCACAAACATACACCAGGAGTAGGGCAGGCCACCTCGGTGAGCGGCCATGCTCCAGCTGCCACCACCACTACCCCCAAACCAACTTCTACTCTGAAAGGTCATTCATGTGCACCCCCACCTGATTATCCCAGAAGATGTGGTAGGCTGGGCTCTGTCAACCTCCGCAGCTCACCAGTGGCAGGACTGGGATTAGAACCCCAGTGTCCCCAGCATCCTAAGTCCCAGGTCCAGGGCTCTTTCCCTCACACCCACCCCTAAGCCTCCCTTCCCGCCTCCCCCTGGGGTACCTTCTCATGGCGGGACAGGGACGGGTGGACAAACTTGCGGTAAAGCAGGCTGGCGCCCTTGGTGTAGGGCGAGAGCAGCCACAGCACAAAGGCCATCTTGATCTCATAGTAGAAAGGGAACCTGTCACAGCACAGGGGGCAGGGTGAGCCGAGGAGCAGGCTGGAGTGGGCCACCTCTGACCCTGGCTTGCAGCCCCTGCATCCATACCAGGAGATAAAAATGTCTGTGACGATCTCTGCTGCCATGAAGAGTGCAAAAACGATCCAGTACATCATCCACCGCACCTGTGGGTTGAGAGCACAGAGGTCAGCATGGGGCTTCCCATGCTGGGAGTCGGCCTGCAGCACCAACTCCCATCCCGGCCAGCCCAGCCCAGAGATTCCAGGGAGCCTGTCCAGCTGCATAGCTGCTTTCCCCCACACAGGGCTGGACAGGAGCTCTGAGAAACTGCTGCTCATTCCTGTGCCCGCCTCCAGTGGGCTTCACCCACAAGATCTTCCACAGCACCCCGATGGCCTGACCTCTATCTACACCCTCTCCAACAGGGTCCCTTCTCTCTCCCTCCCCACTCCACTCAGGATGTGCTACACGACCTTGCCCCTGGAGGAGGGAGAGGTCAACTCAGACCCTCCCCCACAACAAGTCCTACTACACACACCCAAACCCCCACACTCACATATTCACGAATGTTCTTGGTCTTCACAGCCTTATAGGAAGCATAAGCTGGATACAGCATCCCAAACACCAACCTGGAAGAGCAGCCACCGGAAACGTGAGGGACCCCGTGCCCCACTCTTATCCCACCAGGTGGCCACTTCCCTCCACTGGGGTGCAAGGTGGCATTACCTACCCTGTTTTTCTCGCTTGGCTTGTACAACCCGTGCCTGAGTCAGAGCCCTGGAGGCCACCTCCCCACCCTGCTGTTTACAAACATCTCAAGCCTGCCCAGGCCTGCACATGTGGCCCATGGGTGCGTGATGGAGCGAGAGGACAGCCACTCCACGAGGTGGGTGAGAACACCAGACTGTCCCCTCCCGTGGGCATGCAATCAGGCCCAGGGCCACCAGACCTGGCACTGCCGGGATGCAGACAGGGCTGTGTGAGCCAGGTGTTGGAGTACTCAAAGGTGAGGAGCAGGACGTGAGTCATGTGACTGCTCGGTGGCAAGTACGCGCACCTGGATTCTCCACGCACAACGTGCCATATCACCTTGTGTTTGCCAAGGACCTGCAAGGTAGGCCTGTAACCCTTGGCCCCACGCATCTGTTTGCAGTGTGTGTGGCGTGTGGCAGGGGTCGTCCGCAGCCAACGAGCCTTGGTCGGGGGAGGTTTGGTGGGGCGGGGAGCATGCCGTACCCCAGGCACCGCCTGCAAGACCACAGGTCCGTTAACCCTTGCATGGAGTGCGGGAGGGTAGAGCTTGGAAAGTTCCCTCTCCCACCACACGTCCCCAGCTTCCACCACAGGGGCGGGAGGCACCCCGGGGTAGAGGAGGTCTGAGGGCAGCCATACTCACACCACCAGGCGACAGATCATCCAGGACACCATCTTGCCGGCCTTGGGGACGAGGGGAGAACCCCAGGAAGCCGCCCACAGGGTCGTTCAAGCAGGGGCTGGGACAGGGGGGATCGAGGCAGTTGCGGGAAGCAGAGGGGCGGTCCAGCTGTCCCTCGGCTGAGGCAGAGCCCGCTGCCCACGGTCTCCGACTCTGCAGTTCGGGGGACCTGGAGAACGGGGAGACCCGGAGCAAAGTGGCCCCGGCGGGGAGGAAGCCGACTTGGGAGCGGGCGCTGGCGCGTACGCCCCGCGGCTGGGGCAGTTACGGCTCCGACCCGCCCTTCCTGACGCGGAGAACCCCGTGCTCGGCCCTCGCTGCTGGTCCCGCGCTGGGGCGGCAGGTCGCGGCCTCGCTCGTGCGAGTCGCCGCGGTCCCGGTGCGCCCAGCCGCCGGCACCGGCCTGCAGGGCGGAGTTTGCAACTCACTTGAAAGTTGCACGGAACCAAGTGCTGCCCAACCCCAGGGCTCCGGCTCACCACGCAAGCGCAGTGTGGCCCCAGAGGGGGCGGGGCGAGGTCAGGGAGGCGAGAGGCCCGCCCCTTAAAGGGGCGATGTGCCCCGGGACTCGCGCGTCGGGCCCACAGTGGAGTCGCCGTCCGGACTGGAAAGATTAGAGTGTGGGAAGCTGCAACAAAAAAAGCAGGGGGAGTGCGGGGGTCGGGGCACGAAGAAAATCGGGACTCCAGAGTTTTCGCGACCTTTCACTGGCTTTTCCCAGTGTCTTTCCTTCTCGCCCCATTTTTCCCTGTGTGAAAAGGGTAATGGTATGAGATGCGGTTGGGGGGTTATGGGAGGCTCTCTGCAGGCTCTGGCAGGAGCTGGGACGCTTGGCTAAGCGCCCGCAAGCCCGGGTCTTACACCAGTGGGTCCAAGAGGGAAAACGGGGAGGCCTCGGGGAGAGGGAGCCTGAGGCACTCTTCACCCCAGCAGGTTTCAGGGGTTCCCTTCTCTCTGGGATGCCCTTCCAGAGCCCCGACGCCGAGGTGGGCTGACCGCGATGATTTGAGGCATTCTGGGTAGAGCTCCCAGCTCCCAAGCCCCTTCTTCACCAGAAGTTTGAAATTCCACCTATTCCTCTGAGCCAAGTTACACAAATATCCCTGGGCCCTTAACAGTAGCATCAGCCATTGCTGTTTTGTAATGCGTGTTTGCACAAAAGGTCTTAATCTTTGCAAGCATCCTTTTTATCATGTAGGAAATAGGACGCTCACTGGTAAAAAGTAACTTTCCCGATATCACCCAGTGGTGTTTATTGCTGGTTGGTGGCTACATGCGTGGCTTGATCAGTATTCTGAGGCATCAGCAGCTGCAGGCTGAGAGTGGCCCTGCAGAGGGACGTGGAACCGGAGAATTTCCTCTGGGAGGGAGGCAGACAGCTGGAATAAGGGAGAAGGCTCTAAAAAAGAAAGCAAGGCCAGCGTCGTGGCTCACTCCTGTAATCCCAGCACTTTGGGAGGCCCAGGTGGGAGGATCACGAGGTCACAAGATCGAGTCCATCCTGGTCAACATGGTGAAACCCTGTGTCTACTAAAAATACAAAAATTGGCCGGGCATGGTGGCACGCACCTGTAGACCTAGTTACTTGGGAAGCTGAGGCAGGAGAATTGCTTGAACCAGTGGGCAGAGGTTGCAGTGAGCCGAGATTGCGGCCCTCAACTCCAGCCTGGTGACAGAGCGAGACAGAGGCAAATGTTGCTGCTTCTACTTGCCCTGTGAGGTTTCATTTTTTGTGTCATCTTCAGCTTACTGCCTCAATTGTTCCCTCTGCAAAAAGGGAGTACAATGTCGCCCCGCCCTGCAGAGGGTGGGAGCAAAGCTGTCCGGGCATGTGGGGTGGAAACACAGGCAGTTACTGCTTTTTATTGGAGCCATAGTTAACACCCACCAGCTATCATAAGGATGGAAAAGGTAATGATGGGGCCAGGGAAAGGAGGCTTCCAGCGGGTAAACACATGGTGATTATATGGTCTTAATTATTATCATCAGTTTTATTGGTATTTCTGGGTGTGAGAGCTAGCAGTGAAACCGGCCCACAGGAGAAACTCCCTGGAGGCCCCCATGTCTCCATCTCCTCTCTTAACCACCCCCTCACATTTACCCATCCCCCTCACACACACACATTGGAGTCACCGGACAGGCCAAGGGCTAGAGGAACCCCTCTAAGGAAGGCCCCAGCCACTGTACATCTCTAGGCACAGACACCGTTCTCTAGGCGAAAAGTGTCCTGGGTCCCCCTGAAGGAGGAAGGGTGTGATCCCCTGATTGTCTCAGGAGGAAAGGGACCTCATGACTCAGGTGCTCACTGCACATGTGAGCCTCAGGTCCTTTGGTGAGTCTGCAGAACTGTTCCTTCCCTCTGCTGCCTTCTGGGGCCACGTGCCTGACCTCAGCATCACAGGCCTCTGTCCACCCCCATTCACTGGTAAACGTCCCCTGGTCCCGCCCAAAACCCACTCAGCTGGGATGGTCTTCTGCATGGAGACTCCTGGTCCCAATGCCTGTGCTTGGGAAATCTAGAGAAGAGATGTCAGGTCCTTGCTGACAGCAAGTCTCAGCATGGAGGACAAGAGGCTGGCAGCTGAGGAGTGCCACCCTCCCTGGCCTTGGCAGAGTGCGTAGACCTTGCCTCTTGCAGCCTTTGGTCCTGAGCTGTTGACACAGTCACCCAGTTCCCCTGGGTTTCTAAGCAGCCCTCTGGACGTGGATAAGCCCCAGGGCAGGTGACCCGGCAGGCACACACAGAAAGCTGGGCACTCAGTGGCCTAGGGAGGAGAATGCCTCCCAACCCTCAGAAGAGCACCCCCCCCCCCACGGGGTTAGCAGCTGTCAAAGTGATATTTATCTTTCTACTGGGCAGCAGAGTGCCAGCATGTCTGGGAGACTCAACCTACTTTCCCTGGCAACCTCTCCCAAGCACAGGATAAGGGCCCATTTCCCGTTTGAAAAAGGACAGCCCTCCCCAGGATGATGGAGGCGCCTGCTAAGCCAAGAGCATGTTTAAGGAGGTGAAAGGCAGATAAGTCACCTATTTCTGGGGGCAAGGAGGCCAGATCAGAGGCTGCAGGTAAGATAGCGGGCACAGTGGTGCCAAGACTGAGGATGAGTGAGGAACTGTCACCCACAGAGAGTTCTCTCCAAAGAGCCACCTCCTCCTCTTGTACAAAACCCTTCTCTAAGCCACCTCTGTATTCATATAGTCCTACAGACCCAGGCAAATCATAATTATGTGCTGGACACACTATACCAATGGATTTACATATATTAATGCATTTAAATCTCATGATATATAACCCTGTCAGGGTCGGATGTGGTGGCTCACGCCTGTAATCCCAGCAGTTTGGGAAATGGAGGTTGGCAGATTATTGAGGTCAGGAGTACGAAACCAGCCTGGCGAACATGGTGAAACCCTGTCTCTACTAAAAATATAAAAATTAGCTGAGTGTGGTGGCACCTGCCTATA
>NW_016107536.1:134046-159687 GCF_001604975.1 Cebus imitator
CTCAAAAAAAAAAAAAAAAAAAAGGATCAGACCGAGAAGCTCGTTGGCAGGGGTTGGCAAGGGACCGAAGACAGTGGACAACGAGGAGGGTTTGGACAAAGCTTTGAGCTTGGAAAGGGCAAGACAAAAAAGTGCCCATCTAGCAAACCTTTGAGACAAAGAATGGAGAGGACTTGGTGGCTTATGAAATATGGGAGAAGGGGGACCCGGATGTCACCTAGGACTGCAAGGCACCTCACCTGGGTGGAGGTGGCAGCAGTGACAGACATTTGTCCAGTGGAGTTACAGGGGTCAGGAGTAAAAGGAGACGAATTGCTGAGATTGTCCTCGGCCACACTGGTTGCAGGTGACCTGACCGTGGGACAGACCCAAGGCTTCCTGGGTCCCCGGACTGTGATCTCCAGGAAGGAACATAAGCTGTGAGTCAGCCCCAGGTGGTGGAGACTTGTCACACCAGCCCAGCACCTGAATGCCATCACTGTGAACTCCTGACCCCAGCCCCAGCTGATGTTGGGGATGCCCACATCTCAGAAAGAAGGGAAGCAGGAGGAAGAAAGTCTGGAAACTGTTGCCATGCCCCCTGTGGGCAGCAGGGCAGGCCTAGGCTCCGTTTTCAATGAAACACCTTGATGACACTAAGAACCAGTTATGGGGAGGGAACTTTTTATTTGAAGCAAGTGAATCATAGCATTGCCCCCCAGTGCCCTGGTATCCTGCCACAAGGAGCATCACACCATCTGGGCACAGGGCAGGGCCACCCTTGCCCACTCCCTCTCCACTAGCCTGGCATCTCAGCAGACAGCAGAGGGCAGCAGAAGCTCAGCTCTTGGGGCTCCTCCCACCAGCTCCCACCCTGTCCACTGAAAGACAGTGCCCCTAGGGGGCCTCTGTGGATTGGCAGTGCCAGGGCTGCAACATGCCCTCAGGACAGGCTCCACTCTGGGCGCCCTCACAGGTGGCTTGGGTGCTTGCAGCTCGGCCAGCTCTCGGATCCACCCAAGAGGCCTGCCCAGCTCCGGGGCCATGTCCCAAAGACAGGGTGAACCAGGGGATAGTACCAGCCTGAGGAAGCGACAGCTCTGGGAAGAAAAGCAGAAAGGCTTTCAGTTGCGGGGGCCTCTGTCCATGGGTGAGCTGGGATTCAGGGCCAGGAAGGAAACGCCAAGGAGAGCAGAGGCAGACAGCGCTGGAAGCTCTCCGGGCTGCTTCTGCTGCTGTTATTGCTTTGGGCAAAGGGGCTTTGCCCCCAGGAGGCCAAGCAGGCCCTCAAAAGCTGGCACCGCCATTCTCATCCTTATCAGTTGCAGGGGGGGCACGATGGGGGTGAGCAGAGGGGATCCCCTCCAAGCAGAGAGGCAAAGTAACAGAGGCGAGCCTGGTGGGCAGCACTGATTCTGCATGTATGCACACGTGCCCTGACATGTTTATAGATGGACATGGGGTGAGGATGGGGCGTGAGTGTGTAATTGAATGTGTCCATCCCCATCTACATGAGCATGCAGATGGGGCGGGGCAGGGCTGAGTGCACCCCAGGGAAGCAAGAGCAGTTGAACAACGCCTGGAGCACTGACAGGAAAGACCAGGGGCAGAAAGAGAAGCTTGGGGACAGGAGGAGGCGGCCCCTCTCGCTCCCAGCACCCTGCACCACTCATACGCATGAGACTGGGGGCACAGCATGGGGAAGGCTGTAGGGGGGAGGACCTGCCCGATAGGGTCACGGGAACTGGGCGCTGGGTGTCCCAGGGGTGCCTGGTGTTCATGCTGATTACAGTGATGACGCATGTCCCCCGGGCCAGTCCACAGGGTGTGCCTGTGCACACTGGGCGTGTGCGTATGCGAGGGCACGGATGCAGGTTGGCCTCCTGTCTTCACACAGGCCCATGTGCTGCTCACAGAGGCCTCCACCCAGCCTCCAGCGGCCACCCTGAGGAGCCCAGAGGCCTCGGCACCTCGCTAGGCACTGAGATCCACTACAACATGTCTGTACACCAGTGTCTGTCCCTTGAAGCTGGGGGCCAAGAGCAGCTGGGCGTCCCCAGCAGGCATGTAGCAGAAGGCCCGAGGGGCCTGCACAGCGAGCTCCTGGAATCGTACAAACTTCTGTCGCCCTTCATCCCACTGGTAGATCTGGGTGAAGGAGAAGTCGCTGCCCAGCGCCAGGTATCGGCGGCCACCCACGAGGAAGGGCTGCAGGGCCAGCGAGCCCCGGGAGGGCAGGGCCTGCACCTCGGAGAAGCGGGTACCTTCCCAGCGCAGGATCTTGGAGTCACCGATGTAGCGGCTGAGACACAGGTAGCTGTCGCGGCCGGCACGAAAGTGTTTCACAGCCTGGGCATCAGGTACCTGGGTCACCTCACCCTGGGCCACAAACTGCTTCTGGGTGCGACTCCACTGATAGATGACGGGTGCCTGGGAGCTGCTGGACACGATCAGCCTCGGCTTGCCCTCACCGTCCACAAACTCCAGGTCCGTGTCGCGGTGCCAGGGGTGCAGCGCCTGGTGGGAGTAGAAGCCATTCTGGTGCCAGCGGTAGAGGCTGGTGGCACCTGCCTTGGAGCTGTCGGCCACGGCAAAGTACCAGTCACCGTCGATGCGGAAGGCCTCTAGGTCATTAGGTTTGCGCACGCGCTGCGGGTCAATGTCCTGCAGCTTGGTGAAGCGCGTGGTGTTGGGATCCCAGTGGTAAATGTAAGAGCCGCCAAACAGCTGGGCCACGACCACATACAGCTGGCTGTCCACCACCATCGGCTTGCAGTGCACTGCAGAGGGGGCTGTGCCAGGACAGGGGCAGGCAGCATCAGGCAGGGCAGCTCCCACTCCATCCCACCCCCTCGGAGAAGGCCATCACTTCCAACCTTGGACAGGACCAAGACTCTGTGCTATACCATTCCACCCATACGGAAGTTCACCCACTAAGCGCTCAGTGCTTTCCAATTGATTCACAGCTGATACCCAGTTTCATATTACCCTTGTTCCACCCATACCCCTAGGGCTCAAATATAAGCTGACACTGCCCAAAATAGGTGTCCCTCGATATTGACTTGTTGCTTAACCTTAATGTCAGTTATTGAATTTCTGTGGTGTGCAGGTAGCCACTGTGCTGAATGTAAGCACACGTTACATCGATGAGGAATCCATCACGTTGGAAAGGACCCTGTGATTTTTGTCTGTTTCACACAGAAAGAAACTGAGGCTCAGAGAGAACAAGTGACTTGCCCAAAGCTACCCCACTGGCAGTGGCCAGGCAGGGAAGGGAGGAAGAATCTGAGTGGATCCACAGTGGCGAGAGAAATCTTAGGTATACCCAAGACTCGCTGTTTGCATAACGGCGCATGAAAACACAACCTCCCAAGAGTTCTCACTTTTGAAACGGCTTTTATGTACAAGAATGAGTGCCCATGTGCACCCATACTCTCAATCGGCTTCATCAGAGCCCTTCTTGGACACAAGCACATGAAACCACGCACTGCCCACGTGTCCTGGGGTCTCCAGCTGCTGCCCAGCATCTCTACCTTGACATCTCCAACTCACCCCTCTTTCCTTCTCACTACCCCCCCACGTTTCTCCCAAAGAAGTTTTCGCAGAGCCTCAGGCTCTGGCAGTCACTGCCTAAATCCCTTCTTTGGGCTTGGTCTGCCCCGCCCAGATGCTAATGACTCCCATGCCACCCCCCAGCTCCTGTTTTTCCCTCAGACTCTCCTGGCCTACACACCCATACAAGCACCAGTCATGGCTCACAACTCACAATTGAGCTCCATACCCATCGCTGAGCCTGCCCTCTTCCTCCTCTGTTCTTGGTTTCAGCTGTGGCTCCACTAGTCTCCCAATCCAGAAACCTGGCAGTCATCCCTAACGCCTTTCTTGCCTCCACTTGCCCCTCCCTGATCAGTCCTCAGGTCCCAACAAGCTTCCCTTCTACTTTCTAGTAGTGTGTATGTAGATTGGTGTTAGTTTCTCCTTAAATGTTTGATAGAGTTCGCCAGGGAAATTATTGGGGCCAAGAGGTTTTTTGGGGGGAAGGTGTTTTAGGTTTCCTTTTTTCTTTCTTTCTTTCTTTTTTTTTTTTTTTTGAGACGGATTCTCACTCTGTCACCCAGGCTGGAGTGCAGGGGCATGATCTCAGCTCACTGTAACCTCTGCTGCCTGAGTTCAAGTGATTCTCCTGCCTCAGCCTCCCGAGTAGCTGGGATTACAGGGGCTCGCCACCACTCCCGGCTAATTTTTGTATCTTGAGTAGAGACGGAGTTTCGCCCTCTTGGCCAGGCTGGTCTTAAACTCCTGACATTGTGATTCACCCGCCTCAGCCTCCCAAAGTGCTGGGATTACAGGCATGAGCCACTGCACCTGGCCCTTTTTTTTTCTTTAATACTGATTTCAAGTTCCTTGATGGAGATGGAGCAATGTAAGTTTTCTATTTCGTCTTGTGTCAGTTTAACCCTCCTTTTAAATCTCTCCCTCCATCCTCACTACTACTGTCTCATGTCCAGGCTCCAGCACCCCTCTAGCAGACAGGCACATATCCCCCTACTATTCTGCCCTTGTGTCTTGCCCCACACCTAGCCTTTTCCCATGCAAAAGCTCTCCAAAGTGCAGACTGGATCACACATTCTGCCCAAACCCTGTCAAGGGTTCACCCATCTTGAACCTTATCCCTTGTCATACAAGCTGCTTATGATTTGCACACATACACACATTCGCATACTAAGGCACCGCACACCTCCTTGACTTTGTTCATGCTTTTCCCTCTGCCAAAACACTCTTCCTATTTTTTTTTAGCTCCTAGCTAAGTCTCCTCCAGCCTTCAAGACTCAGCTCAAAGTCAGTAGATCTAAAACTGATCTCAACAGTCACACCTATCCCCTCCTCCTCATTTCCCAGTCCATCTAATTATTTAAGCCAGAAACCTGGGCATCGCCTCTGAGTCCTCTCTTTCTTTTATCCTTTAAGACTCAGCTTAGATATCGCCCTACACCAGGAAGCCTTCCCTGATTGCCCGGGGTAGGCCTGTCCTTTGTGCTGCTAAGAGCATCGTGTTTGTATCTCCCTTTTAACACCTGCCTAGCATATGGATGTTATCTGTGTACATATTGGCCTCCTTCCAAAGACTGGAAAGTTTTTGTGGGCAGAAGCTATGTCTCCTCTATCCCTCTACCTACAGGAACTCAACGGGGTTGAACGATGAAGCCCACTCTCCCTCCCCCTGGCAAGGGCCAGCAGAGCCAGGTTGGGCGCAGGTACCTGGGATTCTATCATAGTCTCGAAGCTGCCGCTCGACGTAGTCCCACTTCAGGATGGTGCAGGCACTGACACCTGGCTGGGCCAGAGCCAAATAGAGGTCGCTGGAGTAGAGGAAGGGCTCAGCCGACACTGCTGGGAAGGACAGGGTCTGGTACAGCACGAAATCTGTAGGGATGAGAGGCGTGTGACTCAAGACCGGAAGGGGAAGGGAAGGGCTGCGTGGGGACAGTGGTTGCTTGACTGCTGCCGTTGAGTGTTGTGGGGCAGGGTGGGGAGGGCTCATGCCTGTCAAGCTGCCTTGGGGTAGGCATGGACTGACATCCAAGGCAGGGGCGCCTCCTACCGGTGGTGATGCAGTCGAACTCCCGCAGGGGCAGGTCCTGGACCTTGTGCTCCTGGAAGCGGGGCGGGCTGGCGCAGTAGATGGGCGCCACCGTGGTGTTGGTGTGCGCCAGCCACTCCACCAGCCACTTCACCTTGCAGTCGCAGTTGAGGGAGTTGCCCCGCAGGTCTCTGCATCATGAGGGCAGAGGAGGGGGGCACAGAGAGGGACAGGCTCTCAGGGCTCGGCCCACCCAGGCCCTCCAGGTTTCCATTAGTAGAGCTGGTCGAGGCTGCTTCGAGTTGCTCACTTGCGTCTTTGTACAGATTAGAGAAAAGTTGCCCTCTGGCTGGATGCAGCTCCGCAGACACAGGCTTGGCCAGCAGTGTGGAGCCAGTTTCAGCCCTTGCTGAGCTCTTCGGTCAGGCTAGCTTTTGCAGTGTGCAACTTGCACAGCTATATGTTGCATCCCTGTTTCTCTAAGCCTCCCACAATCCAGGCTTTTATTTTCTTATAAATATGATAAATGAGTGTGGCTATGCTACATACTACTATGTGCTGTATATAAACTACTATACGCCACTACTCACTTGAGACCTTCAAACACTCCTCCCTCATTGGACTTTAATGTAGAGTCCAGTCAAACATACATTTAAAGAGCACACGTTGACTGGGTGCAGTGGCTCACGCCTGTAATCCCAGCACTCTGGGAGGCCAAAGCGGGCAGATCACTTGAGGTCAGGAGTTCAAGACCAGCCTGGCCAACATGGTGAAACCCCATTTCTACTAAAAATACCAAAAAATAGCCTGGCGTGGTGGCTCACGCCTGTAGTCCAAGCTACTCAGGATGCTCAGGCAGGAGAATCACTTGAACCTGGGAGGCAGAGGTTACAGTGAGCCGAGAGGGCACCACTGCACTCCAGCCTGGGCAACAGCATGAGACTCTTGCTGCCTAAGCTGGAGGGCCATGGCGTGATCTATTCTCCTGCCTCAGCCTCCCAAGTAGCTGGGATTATAGGAGCCCACCACCATGCCTGGCAAATTATTGTATTTTTAGTAAAGATGGGGTTTCGCCATGTTGGCCAGGCTGGTCTCAAACTCCTGACCTCAGGTGATCCACCCGTCTCAGCCTCCCAAAGTGCTGGGATTATGGGCATGAGCCACCATGCCCAGCCTTAAAAAGCACATTTTTAAAACAGGCACTCATGGCATCTCCGGTGCACTTTGAGAGAAATTCCAATTTGGAAAGCTACCATCTGTATCTAAGTCCACCTCGCCTTCTCAGGGACCCCCCAAGACCCAAGCCCTCCCAGCCTCTCAAGACCTCATGACCATCCCAGTCCTGACTCCCATGCCACTCCCTCCAGGGAGGCACCCTCTGCGGCACTGTTGGAGGAGACAGGACTTGGGCCTTACAAGTCGTTCAGGATGTCCAGGGGCCGAAAGATGTCTCTGGGCAGTGTCTGCAGGTTATTGTTGGCCAGCGAGCTGCAAGAGAGACATCTGGGTCATCTGAAGATCATGACCATGGCCAAAGGCCACAGGAGAGGTGGGGCTTCAGTGCAGTGTGTGAATGCATGATGTACTCACAGGTGAGTCAAGGACTTGAGTCCTCGGAAGGTGAACTTGGATAGGGCCCAGATGTCATTGTTCTCAATGAAGCTGGGGAAAGCGAGAATGGGCCTCAGTTGTCACTCAGGATGCCAGACCCCCAGCAGCACTCGCCCTATGCCTCAGCCTAGATGTCAGCCCATGTCCCCAAGACAGGTTTCCAGATGGAGTCTGGCATCATCAAGCCCGTAGGGACAGGGCGTCAGGTAGGGTGGGGGCAAAACGAATGAAATGACCCCCTGCTCAGGTCCTGCCATCGTGGGATGCAAGACCTATTGCCTCCCATCATCTCCCCATCCCGAAGCCTTCTCGTCCACTCCCCACCCAGACCCTTGGCCGTCCAGGCCTGGGGTCCCCTCCCTTCTGCTTTCCCACGGCCCCCTTCCGTCCCACACACAGATATTGCAGGTGCGACAGTCCCGTGAAGGCATTGTCTCCGATCAGTGTAAACTTGTTGGAGTTGAGTAGCCTGCGGAGACAAAGTTGGAATTAGAGATTTCAAGAGTGTGCCTGCTGCCCCAGCCCCCAGCCCGCTGCCTCAGCCCTGGGCTTCCCAAAGACCTGGCTGCCCTGCTGCCACCCATAGGGACCCCATGGGAATCCCTGGGCCACCTGGGCAACAAGACCAGGTAGGAGCCTGTTCTGGCCCCAGAAGCTCCCAGAGTCCCTGTCGGCTCCTAAATATGCGCCGAGGCAGGGCTCTGTTGTCAAGCCGGCTCCTTGCCTGCCCCCGTGGCATCTCCTCTCCCTGTCCCCCACCCTCATTCTGTCCCACTTCAACCCCTCATGGACAACTGTCCCTCATGGATGACATCTTGTAGAGTTTGAGACACTCCTGCTATCCCTTTCTTTCAGCCCCCAGCTCTTTCTGTGATCCCTGATTCCCGGGGTCACCTGTCTCTAAGATGACCCCACAGTGCCCACGCTGGGTACTGACCCAGGCTATCGCACCCAATCCCCTTGGGTATCCAGAGGAGCTGAGCCCATCCCCGATCCCCCCTGCTTGGCTTCTGTACGCCGTCTCTAGCTCTCCTCCTGTTGACCCTGACTCCCATGACTCCAGGCTGCCCCGCCTTTTGGGTACATCCTATCAGAACAGAAGCAAGGGACACCTGCATCTTCATCTCCAGAGGCTGCTTCTGTCCTCTCTCTGTCTCCCCAGCCCAGGATCTGTCCCCTGCGACCATCCCCACAGTCCCCCAACCCTTTCCCAAGGCCCTGTCCATACAAGAACTGCAGCAGTGGGAGGTGGGAGAACGCTCCATCCTGAATCTCTGAGAAGGCGGCATTCACCAGGGTCCTGCGGAGACACCCGAGTCAGTACTGTGGGGGCTGCAGGGACTGTGCTGAGGCAGGGAGAGGTGGACAGGGAGGGAGTGGCTTTTGTACTCACTCTGGAAATGCCCCATTTCACCAAGCTTCCTTGGCCCCTACCTGTGTCTTTCCTTTCTCCTCCCAAATTCACCCCCTGCCTTCGCCATGGTCCTCCCCTACTGCCTCTTGGGGCACCCATGGCCCCAGACTCAGCTTCCCTCTTAGCCAAGAAAAGGTTCCATCATCCACACCGTCGTCATCATCATCCAAACACCCACAATGTGCTGGGTGCTGTTGAGAGATGGGACATGGGGGTGGTGGCTGGCATCCTGGTCCCCAAGGACCTCACAGCCTCTCTGGTTCCACAGACAAGGGGAGCCCCTGAGGCTGGCTGCTGCAAGTGACAGGCTGGCCGGGCTGGGTGCCAAGTGCCTGGCCAGTGGCAGGCATGTGCCCCAAGCCAGGGTGCTAGGAGGGCATAGCTCATTCCCACACTGCCCTGCCTGCCACCCTCCTCCCCCATAAGGAGCCCTCCCCTACCCTTGGTGTGACATCACAGACAGGGGCCCACATGCTCGTGTAAACAACCCCCCCCCCAAGTCCCGAGCCCAGCA
This sequence comes from Cebus imitator, assembly GCF_001604975.1. NCBI lineage: Eukaryota > Metazoa > Chordata > Mammalia > Primates > Cebidae > Cebus > Cebus imitator. The sequence continues at coordinate 143,146 of NW_016107536.1, forward strand.
CACAGTAGGTCTCATTGATGCTCCTGGCAGTGATGATTCATTCTTGGCGGTGAACTCCTGCTTTTCCCAGCCATGGCCGCTGAGCCTGCAAAACTGCAGAACTCGCTGCCCACTGGTGCCTGGAATCTCCAGTCCTAAGGACCCCTGCGATCCCCTGGTCTCTACACTCTGAAGGCAGGGAGCAGGGGTTCTCCTGTCCTCTCCCAGAGCTGTCATCGGCCTCCTCTCCCTCCCCACCCCCCAAGGCCAGGGCTGGACACTCACAGGGAGATGACCTCCGAGGGCAGGTTCCTGGGCACTGCCTTGGAGTCCACGCAGAAGGCGGTGTCCCTGGTGCAGGAGCAGCTGGGAGGGCAGGGGGGCGTCTTGGGGGGCCTCTTAGCGCTGACTTGCGGCATGAGGCAGAAGCCAAGCGCCAAGAGCGCCAGCAGCCTCGGTCCCGGGCCCCGCCTGGCCCGCAGCCCCGCCATGCTGCCCGCGAGCTCTCCCGGGGGCCCGCGGCCGCGTCCCCCGCCCCACCGCTCCCGCAGCTGGGCCACCCCGCGCGGGCTGGCACCTCCTAGCCACCGGCAGCTGCTGTGGCAGCCCGGGACCCGCCTGTGGACTCCTCCTGCCCTCGGGCGCCGGCTGCGGTCCCCTCCCCTGCTCGCTCCCGCGATCCGGCTCGGAGAGACGCGCGGAGCGCAGAGCTGGAGCCGCAGCCCGGGCTGACCGCGCCGGGTGGATGCGGACTGCGGCGCGGGCGGCGGGGGCGCGCGCGGGGCGGCGGGGGGAGGCCCGGGCCTGGGAGTCGCCAAAGGGAGGAGTGGCCGCTCCGTGCTCTACCGGGCGGTCTCTGGGGCCATCCGCGTGTGTGGCTGCGCGTAAGTGCAACCGTGTGAGCGTGTACTTGTGCCTCTGTGTGCTGGGCACGACCGTGCGCGCCGGTGCTCACCTGTCTGTGCACGGGCACATGCACACACCGCCTTCTGGAGGAGCTTTGGGGTGAGGGATCCCTGTGCTTCTGGGTACCTGGGTTTCTTTGCATATGGGGACACATCCCCTAGGCAGAGCCAGGGGCATGTCATGAGTGACAGACGCATATCTAAGTTAGCAGGCAAGATTAGAAGCACAAGGGCGTCCTGGAGGAGTCTGAAGTGCGCTTCTAACTGGATTCACATGTTTTTCCACGCGCCGCTGAACAGCATGTACCTTTGTGTCAGCATGAGCTGAGAAAGGAAATGCAGCCTCTGGAGCTGGAGTGGGACTATGTGGAATTCTGGAACATTTCTCACTGCTCAGCCACAGCCTGTTGGAGCTGGGAAGCGCGCTGGATGTTTTCCAGTCCAGCCCTTTGTCTAACAAATGAGGAAACTCAGGCCCCCCAAAAGAGGCTGGCTAAGCTTGCTATGCATCTAGCATGTGCTCTGTACTTTCCCTACTTCATCCTCTCAATCGTTTGAGGCAGGCGATAGTAATTCCCTTTCACAGACAAGAAAAGCGAGGCCTGTCATAGGGGAAGAAAAGGTATCAGCAGGGATTTCCGCCCACTCTGCCCAACTTGACCATTTCCCGTCGTCCTTCTATGTGGGCCTCTTCCTAGTATGCCCCTGGGAGACCAGGGGTCCTTGAGAACCTTTCGGGGAGTGTCTGAGGTCAGAACAATTTTCCTAATGTTGTTAAGACATGATTTACCCTTTTCACTTCTATTAAGCCCCACATTGAAAAGATTTCCAAAACTGTAAAGCAATGACACTCCTCTCTAATTTTTTTTGCTTTGTAAAATAGTTATATCCATTAAAATTATGATTTAGTCATAACATATAATGGGTTTATTACTGATCTTTTAAATTAATATGTAAATAAAACTAATTTCTCAGCAACTATCAATAGATGTTTCCCACATAAACAAAAGCTCTTTAGGGTCCTCAACACTTTTTGAGAGTATTAAGGATCCTGAAACCAAAAAACTTGAAGACTACTGCTCTATACCATATTAGGTCCCTGTTGAAGGGGGATGACTGTCCGAAGAGCTTGTGGGCTCAAGGCAACGGGAGGCTGGCTGTCAGCTGCCTGGGCTCCTAGTCTCGTGCCCTTTCCACATCAGTCCAGGGAACGGAGACCACTGGCTTTAGGATGCTTCCCCAGCTGTCCCCAGCCTTTGCCAGCAGGGGATTCTCTGGTCTGAGCTTAAGTTGTGTTCTCCCAGCCAGGGATGCCCCTGCCCTTTGATGTCCACTTGCTGCCACACATCCAGCTGCCTTGCTGCCCTCCCCATGCCAGCTTGGGTGGAGGGAAGCAGTGGGGGTAGGGAGGTGGCTGGGGCAGCTGGGCAACTGTCCCCACCCGTCCCTGGCACGGCTCTGCCCAGTACACAAAGAGCAAAGTGAATCTTGTCCCAACCCCTGCAGCTGAGGGGCTGGAGGACTAAATGGGGAGGCCCATGCAGAAGAGGTGGCCACCGTGCGCTGTCCGTCACCCACGGCTCTCGGAGGGGGTCAACCCAGAAATAGAGAGGGTGAGTCTGCACTGTATTCGTGGCTAGTGAGAGGTGCCTGAGAGGATGACGTAGATGATGCTAATGACGATGACTGGATTTCACACCCAGGATGTCATTAAGTCCTCACAACAGTGTGATGAGGTGGATAGCTAGGACCTGACCCATTTCACAGACGAACATACTAATGCCTAGCAAAGCAGGTTGACTCCTGCTGAGTCCCAGAGCTGGCCAGTGGAAGCACTGAGACCTTCACATACTGAAGGCAAGCACTACTGACCGCTGTTGGGGTTGGTCTCATTGTTGACTATCATTAAGTGTTGGCTGTTTGTGAGCTTCCTGCCCAGTGGCATGTTCAAAGAAGCCTGTGGGAAGCATGTGCCTTTCCTTTCCAGGGCCCACAGTTGGGCTGGAAGATAGAGCAACAAAAAGCACCCATGTCACCGATGAGAACATTTATGTGTGCCAAATGGCGGGTGGAAGGTGCCACAGAGAGGCTGAGGATTTCAGAGGGCACCCTGAACTGGAGTGAGGTCATAGAGCAGGTGCCATTGGCTCTTGGCCTGTTTGGGTGGGTGGCATTCAGAGAGATGGAAGGCCAGAATGCAGGGTTCACGCCTGTAATCTCAGAACTTTGGGAGGCTAAGGTAGGAGAATCACTTGAGGCCAGGAGATCAAGGCTGCAGTGAGCTATAAAACTGATTGCGTCACTGCACTCCAGCCTGGGTAATAGAGAGAGATCATGTCTCTAACTAACTAACTAAATAAATAAATAAATAAAAATAAAAATAAAACCAGAGATGTGGAGAGGGATTGGAGGTGGGCTTTCACGAGGGAGAAATGGCTCAAATAAAGGGCAAAAAGTGAGAAGGCTGCAGAGAGGGCTGGTATGGAGGAGGGGAAGGTTGGCGCACCCAGCTGATGACAAGAGCAGGCTCGTGTGTTTCCTTCTCCAAGGAACCCAAGACCTCCACCTGGTTGGTGTGAGCCCTCCAGGAAGCAGGCACCCTTCCCCAGCCCTCAAGCAAGCAAAAATCCGGGTTTAAGAAAGAAGGAGGAGAAGCAGCAGCAGCAGCAGCCACAAAGCCTGTGACAGCTACAGCCCAAGGAGACTGAAGCAGGGGAGACTGAAGGCCTGAAGAGCAGAGGCTTCTTTCAAAGAAAAAGACCCCTCTCCCAGCACCCAGCGATGACGGCAAGCCCCACCCACAGTGCCTGCTAAGAACAAGTTCCATATGAGGATAACACGCCTTCCCCCCGAGATGCCCATAGGGACCCCGAGATGCCTGCAGTGCTTGGCTCTCCCGCTGGCCAGCTGCCCACCTGGCTGGGGCCCAGTACTCGTGAGTCAGCCGATCAATCCCAATGTTGCCAGGACGATGGGGGTGGGAGCGGGGGCCCTGGGGGAGGGCAGGGGTGGGCACTGCGGGAGAGCTGTCTCCTACATCTGGCACCTGCACACAGCTGAGGCCGAGCTGAGAGGACACTTCTTCAGGCTCCCCCGCCTCCTGGCATCCCTCCCCTCCTTTCACTGTCCCAGGACACTCTCTGGCTGCTGGAGTCTTAGGCAAATATTTAAAGGGGCAGCTAGGGGGTGAGGAGGGTGGTGGGAGCAAACACTTCCTTCCCTTTCTCGCTTCTCAGGGGCTCTCAGCTCAGATGCCATGCTATTAGGCAACCTGGGGACTGAAGATCCTCCAGGTGGAGAGGGAACAGGAAAACTCGTCAGCTCATGACCGAAGGGCAGGGCTCAGGTGGGAAGGGGCCAGGGCAGGGGACAGGAACTGAGGTGGCATGTTAAAGGTAAAGGATAGGAGCTGGTTAGGCGTAGTAGCTCATGCCTACAATCCTAGTACTTTAGGAGGCTGAGATCACTTGAGCCCAGGAGTTCAAGACCAACCTGGGCAACATGGCGAAAACCCAGCTCTACAAAACATATGAAAATTAGCTGGGCATGATGGCACGTACTTGCAGTCCCAACTACTTGGGAGGCTGAGGTGGCAGGATCACCGGAGTCCAGGAGGTCAAGGCTGCAGTGAGCAGTGATCTTGCTACTGCACACCCGCCTGGGTAATAAAGTAAGACCCTGTCTCAAAAAAAAAATAGATAGAAGGATAAGAGAGCAAGGCCTAGAGAGGGAGGCGTGGACTCTGCCTCAGTCACCTGAGTTTGGAGGTGAAGGGACTTCAGAGACCACCTGGCGCAAAGAGTGAAAGGGAGCTGAGAGGAAGGGTGAGTCAGTCCAAAGTCATGGGCAGATGTGACCTTGTAAATACGCAGAGATGGCTTTGGGGAAAGCAGTAGGAAAGAGAGATAATGGAGAAGGAGACTGTCCCAAAAGTTGATCGTATTTGGGTGAGTAGCATTCTCATGGCAAATTTAGGATCAGAAGATGTAAAAGGGAGTCTAGGGGGTGGGGTGTAGACCACAGGGTGAGTGGGCTGATTTGAGGATAAGGAGACTGGGAGCCCGCCAGTGACCAGAGCCAGCCCTGTGTAGGGCTGTCCAGGTGGAAGAAAACAGTGTCAGACCTGGAATCTGCCATCAGCACAGTCTGCAATTGACAGACAAGCCCACAGCAAAGAAGGAAGTACTGCACATGAGTAAGAGCTTGCCACCGGTGGGGCAGAGTTTCCAGAATTAGGAAAATAATGACTGGGGGCCAGTTTGAGGTTGGTACCAGATGTGTGGGAGGAGGCAAGGTGAGAGAAAGAGTGCTTGAAGTGGGAATTCGGCCCTTGCAGGGAAATGCACATTTATGAAATACCCAAAACTGATGTCAAAGCACCTCCTGCCTTCAGCAGAGTCCCCTCAGAGTCTACAGGCGCTGTCTCCAGAACGCGCTTCCTGGAGCGCATCCCTAGGCATGGAGAAATTCTGTTGGGAAATGTGATGGTCAAACCTTGGCCACCCACGAGGTTTAGGCTGGCAGAAGAACAAGCAAAGCCACAGGGCAGCAGGAGCAGGTGCCAGCAAGGAAGGCAGGCACACCAACGAGATACCCATGATGAGAGGTGCAGATGCCCCAAGGGCAAGTTTGCTCAGCTCACCTAGGTTTGCTCTTGCTGGGGCTAAGAGGACTCATGTGCCCGGGCCAAGGGCCCTTGGGGGCTCTCACAGCTGGCTTATCTGGGCTTTGGTTCTGGAGGGCCAGGAACAAACAGGCTTCAAAGCCAAGGTCTTGGCTGGCACACAGGGGGCCTGGTCCTTCACCTCTGTCCTCTGTCCCTACGGACACATATAAGACCCTGGTCACACCTGGGAGAGGAGGAGAGGAGAGCACAGCGCCTGCAACAAGATGGATGTGGGCAGCAAAGAGGTCCTGATGGAGAGCCCGCCGGTGAGAGAGAGGAGACAGAGAGAGAGAGAGAGAGAGAGAAAGAGAGAGAGTGTATGTGTGTGTGTGTGCGTGATGTTTGTGACGGGCCCTGCCTCCTCTAACCTCCCTGGCCTGTTTCCTTATCGAGATCCATTCACTCAACTAACCTAGGGCTGTGATAAATCAGCATGGGGACACCAAGACCACTAAGCCAGAGACCCTTGGGGAGCAGTTCATGGGCCGAGAGCCACTATAGGGGTTGATGGAAAGGGCTGTTTGTAGACAGCCCCAAGTAAGAAGCCATGAAATACATCAGAGGTCAGGGGACACTTCACAGAGAAAATGTCACTCCTACTTAATGAGAGTGATCACTTGGGGAACAGAGAGGGGCTGGCCATGGCTGGGATGCCAGGGGGCTGCGGGAAGCTCAGGAAGAGACAAGTGAAGCAGGCTCTCTGGGGTCCCTCAAAACTAGACCCTGCTTCTCAGCTTCTGTGTGTCTATGGGTTTGTTAGAATCCAGGCCGTCTCCTCCAAGAAGCCTCCTCTGATCTCAGCCCTTCCCTGCCCATCCATCACATCAGCTGTCCAGCCCTAGGTGGCCATGGGAGGGTGTCCAGCTTGTGCAGAGAGAGGAGGGGATGCCCTCATGACCTCATGCCAGTCTCCCTGCCTGCCCCACCCTGTCAGGACTACTCTGCAGCCCCCAGGGGCCGATTCGGCATCCCCTGCTGCCCAGTGGACCTGAAACGCCTTCTCATCGTGGTGGTGGTGGTGGTCCTCGTCGTCGTGGTGATCGTGGGAGCCCTGCTCATGGGTCTCCACATGAGCCAGAAACACACGGAGATGGTGAGAGGTGTGGGATGGGGCGGTAGTGGGCACAGGACATGCTGGACAGAGTGGCTGGGTGAGAGCGGTGTCAGGAAACTGTCCAAGGGGAGTGGAGGGGAGGCAAGGGGCACAGCTAGAAGGAAAGAGGCAGGAATCAGGTTGCAACTCAGCCCAGGCTTTTCCACAAGGCCCCTGTCCTGCAGCAGGACAGCCGGCTCCCTCCAGCACCTGGTTCCACTCAGCCTCCCTGAGCTCTCGGGAAAGAGGGAAGCACATCTGAGTACAGAGGTCTGAGTATGTGGATTGGTACCGCAGGCTGAGTAGGAAAGGGGAAGACCAGGCAGCTCTCTGCGCTTTCCCCAGGTCCTGGAGATGAGCATGGGGGCACCGGAAGCCCAGCAATGGCTGGCCCTGAATGAGCACCTGGGTACCACTGCCACCTTCTCCATCGGCTCCACTGGCCTTGTGGTGTATGACTACCAGCGGGTAGGTATGCCCAGACCTCCTGACACTGGGATTAGTGACAAGACTCTGCTAGAGTCACCCAACTGGGCCACTTCATCCACATCCATCTGTCCCCTTCTCCAGCCCTTTTTGCCTGAACCCCAGATTCTAGTATGACTCCTGTGCCCAACCTAGACAGAGCTGGCTAAGGATCTGGATCAGGGAGCGAGCAGGGCAGGAACCCCCGAATGATCACCAGCATTCTGTGCCCAGCTCCTGATCACCTACAAGCCAGCCCCTGGCACCTGCTGCTACATCATGAAGATTGCTCCAGAGAGCATCCCCAGTCTGGAGGCTCTCACTAGAAAAGTCCAGAACTTCCAGGTATGTGTGTGAGTGAAAGGAGTGGGCAGTCTCCCTGCCAGGCCTGCTGGGAGGAGTGTCTGAATGGTGGCTATTTGTCATCTGTAAAGCACCGTTCCTCGTGGGCTGCGGACTGACTACCCCTCTTCATACTCACCTGCACGACTCCTTTCTTACCCACCCTGCTGCCAAGCTGCTGGGCTCAGCTGAGCCCACTCACCACCTGGGGGCTTCTGACTCCAGCTCAGTCCCCCTTTCCTGGTGAGAAAACAGAGGCTCAGAGAGATTGCCTGACATGCCTGAAGTCCGACAATACGGGCTACACATGGGATAGAAACTCACTTCCCAGATTCCAAATGGAATGCTTTCTGCAGGCCAAGCCCGAAAAGCCAGCCCCTAAGCTGGGCCAGGCGGAGGGGCGTGATGCGGGCTCAGCACCCTCCAGAGGGGACTCGGGCTTCCTGGGCATGGCCGTGAGCACCCTGTGTGGCGAGGTGCCGCTCTACTACATCTAGAACTCCTCAGGTGAGCAGGTGTGATCCCAGGGATCCTGATCAGCAGTGGAGGAGCCCTCGGGCCATCTCCCCTGAGCAGTGGAGGAGCGCTCAGGCTGACCAGGCGCTGGGGCGTCCATTGAAGCCAGGTCATCCAGTGAGCTCAGGGGAGGGGAGGCTCATACCAGTATTTCCCACTCCTGGAACCTTCTCTGTCCAACCTCAACATTCCTTTACTTCACAGGGTCAGTGGAAGCCCCAAGGGGACAGGAAACGCCCCAAGAAAAGGGTCTTTTGCAACTTTTGCAGACAGGCAAGAAGCTGCTTCTGCCCACACCGCAGGGACAGGCCCTGGAGAAATGGGAGTTTGGGGAGAGGATGGGAGTGGGCGGAGGTGGCGCCCAGGGGCCGGGGAACTCCTGCCACAACAGAATAAAGCAGCCTGATTGAAAAGCAAAGGGTCTGCTTCCATCTTCCCGCAGGACGCAGTGCTGCCCCGGCGGCGGCAGGCCAGAAAGGGAAGGGGTTTGAGGGAGCAGAGACGGGTTTGCCATTTTTCCTCTGTCTCAGGGCGCTGGGGGACTGGGTCCACTCCGGCGGAGTAGAGGGGCTTGCCGGGAGCCATCCACGGGCTTTCGGCGCCCTCCAGCGGCGTCTCCGGAGGAGGGAGAGACGCCGAGACAGCGAGAGAGACAGAGCGCAAAGAGCGAGACGCGAGAGAGCGAGGGTCCGAGAAGGGGAGCAAGGGAGACGTGGGCTGAGAGACCTACCCGAGGCGGGGGCTAGGGGCAGGGGCGGCGCGAGAAACTGACAGCGTGTCCCGCGGCGGGGCGGGGGCTCGGCCGGGCGCCCGCGGGGGACGCCGCCGCTAGAGGGCACCTCGGGAGCGGCAGCTCGCCGGGCACCCCGGGGGACCGAGCTCCCGCCCCGGCCCCGCGGCCCGCGCCCCGGGCGGCCCGAGCCCCCTCCCCGGGCGCGCGGCTCCCCGCCTTCCCAGCCACGGCTGGCGCGCGGCCCGGCCCGGCAGAGCACAGTCCCGGCCCCGAGGGGGGCCGAGCTCGGGCGAAAACCCGCCCTCCAGCGAGCTCATTTCCCTAAAACGGGGGGGGAGCGGGAGGGAGGGAGAGAAAGAAAGAGAGAAAAAGAAGGGAAGGGAGAGGGAGACGGCTGGAGCCCCAGGACCGGCGCGGAGCCGCGGGCCGAGCGGGGGGCGGGAGACAGGAAGGAGGGAGGCTAGCAGAGGGAAGGGGAAGAGGTCGGGGAGCGCGGGCGGGAGCGGTCGCGGTCGCGGTCGCGATTGAGCGAGCGAGCGGGCGAGGGACGCCCTCCCCTGGCCTCCAGTGCCCGCTTCCCTCGCCGCCGCCCCGCCAGCATGCCCGGCGTGGCCCGCCTGCCGCTGCTGCTTGGGCTGCTGCTGCTCCCGCGTCCCGGCCGGCCGCTGGACTTGGCCGACTACACCTATGACCTGGCGGAGGAGGACGACCCGGAGCCCCTCAACTACAAAGACCCCTGCAAGGCGGGTGAGCGCCCCCGGGTCCCCCGGCGGCGGGCCAGGCGGGGAGGCGCGGGCGGGTTCGGGTTCGGGGTTGGGGGAGGACAGTCCAGTGTGGGAAGCCGGGAGCTGCCTGGTTGGCAATGCAGTGGGGAACAAAAGAACGAGGGGGAGAGGAAGGGGGGTTTGGGGGACTTTTCGGACTGAAGTTTTGCTGCTGGTGGAAGCTGCTGCCGCTGCCTCTCATCTTCCCAGAGGATTCCTGGGGAAGTCTCCTTGGGTCCCGGGAAAACCTGCGGGCAAGGCTGCCTTTCCTTCTGTAGGAAACTTTTCCGGCCAAACTCCTGTGCGTGTGTGTGTGTGTGTGTGTGTGTGTGCATGAGTTTTCTTTCCCCTTCTCCCCCCATCTCTCCTGCTCCAGGAGCTGGGTGTTTCCCAGCCTCTATGGGCTGCCCTGGGGCTGCACATCTGTCCGGCCTGGAGCTGGGAGGCCTGAGTCTCCAAGGAGCAGGTCCCGGAGCCACCACCCAGCCCAAGTGAAAGAAGAAATTTTGCCAGGGATTCCCTGAGATCGTGCTTTCTGCGTATCCCGTGGTTTAACCAGTAGCTGCAGCTTTCTGGGACTTAGGAGACAGCTGTCAAAGTCAGAGAAGCCAGCCCAGACGGGGGACTTGCCTTTGCCCCTATGTGCCCAGAGACCCCTGCCAAGGCTAAGTTGGGGTGGAAAGAGGGAATACAAAGAGAACCCAGATATTGTATATCCGCTCTGTCACCCCTGAGACACCAGAGGCTAATTAGCCGAGGTCAGGGCCCCGGAGTGTGTGTTTGCCTGTATGTGTGTGTGTGTTCTTTGTCTCTATGTAACCCCTTCACTCCTGCTGGGCCCAGGAGGGTCCTGCCCCTGGAATGACCAGATGGCCAGGCACTCAGGCCATTTGCCCAATTGCGTGACCCTGAGCAGGCTGTTTAGGGACACACAGGGACAAGAAAGCAGAACTTTTCCTCGACTTCCTGCCTGACTTCAGCTCATCTCCAAATAGCCAGAGCCAGGGGAAGTGGCACGGATCCTAGAACCGGACTGCCTGCGTGGGGCACAAGGGGCGGAAGAGCAGGCTGCTCTAATCCTGGCTCTGGGGACCCTGTTCAGGGAGTCTCCCAGGAAGATGGACCACAGGCAGGAATAAGAGGCCCATCCAATGGAGATCAGGGCAAATGCCTCAGCCCTTCCCCCTCCACACCTGCTGGGCTGAGCGTAAACCAGGACATTCGCTGTCATCTTTCTCGCTGGGTGCTGGGAGTGGGCACAGGGCAGAGGGGACTTCCCATGGGCTTTGAAGGCAGGCACATCTAGCTTCCAGTCCTGACCCCGCCATTCATGATAGCTGTGCCCCCTGGGAATGGTAATTATCATGTCTGAACTGCAGTTCTCACACCTGTAAAATGGAACTGATCATACATCTTTCCACAGAGTTTGTGGAAAGGGTTAAATATGAGAACATACATAAAACACTTATTAGTGCCTAACACGCAGTCAGCACTCAATAAATGTGGGCTCCCTACTCCTTGTCTTCTGTGCCTCAGACTCTCACTTCATTTTTTTGAGGGGTGTGGGATTGCTGGTGTCTCTTTGTGCCTCTTATCCATCAATCCATCAGAACATAATATGTGTTACGGCCTGGGATGGATGTTGTGGGAGGTACTGAGATGTACAAGCTAGGACCCTGCCCTCAAGGAGCTTACACTCCATTAGGGACCCAAGACACCTACAGACATAATCAACAACACAAATCAAGCCACACTGAATGCCACATTGGAGGGTAGGACGCTAAAGGCTCAGGGAGTCTCCTGTCCCTCTTCAGCCTGGTGGTGGCAGAGAAAAGTGATCACAGCAGGCTGGGAAGGTCTGTGGGGTCTTCATGAGCATTTGGGGCTGGGGCCAGGCCTTAAAGAATGGTGGAAAGCCATTCTGATGTCTTTCCCTTCTTGTTGCAAATGAGAGTGATTTTCAGAGCAGCAGGAGGCTGAGGGCTCTCCCCCCCCCAGTCTCAGGTTTCATGCTAGGGTGGGGCTGGCTGAGTTGGAGCTGCGAGTAAGGGTTCTGGAGAAAGCACTCCAACTGGGTGAAGTGAGGCTGGGCAGGGCGGGGGGGGGGGGCGGTGCTGGGCCAGGCCTGGGGGCAGCTGAGAGGGCCCCGGAGCCTGACAAGGCCAGGACTTGCATCAGATCAGGCCTCCCTCTCCGGTGTGACTGATGCTTGAGACCTGCTGCCCACCTCTGAAGGAAACTCACATGGGCGTTCCCAGGCGCTCACACCCACGCCCCTGGGCGACTGCCCTCCAGACAGCAGTCCCTGGGCTCTGTTCTCCATGTTGCCTTCTCCTTTGTGACTTTGCTTCTGCTACCCTCTGCAGCCCCGACCTCCAGATGCTGGAGGTGATGACGGCAGGCATGGCTGTCCCTGCTTCTTTTCAAAGCCTGGGACTGAAAGCTCCTTTGACTCCCACAGCTTACCTGTGACCTTTTGTGTTGCTCTGAGGATAGCCAGCTCCCTTCATTGGAAGTCACCTCTGGCCATTAATGGCCGAGTTATGATTGCCATTGTAGTAAGGGCAAAATTAAGACGCTTGCTACCCTGGAGACGTTCCTGGACTTTCTGGGCGAGACCAGGACAGTGCACAGGAAGCCAGGCTGGTCTGTTTGTGTGCTCAGAACTGGTGCCACCAAGCCCTCACTAGCCCTTGCCCAGGAAGACTTTGAGGCAGCCCTGATTTCCTGTATGTCAGGATGCCAAGCCATGAAGGGGGTCCTTCTGCAAGATTTCCAGCACTGTTTGGCTGCCCCAGGTGACCAGCCAACAAGCCCCCTGGGAGACCCTGGAGGCAGGAATTGGGACGCAGTTGATCACATAAGCAGAGAAGCCCAGGGGCCTGACCCCACGGGGTTGAGGCTGGAAGCATGTCGTAGCCAGGTCTGGGTATTGGCCCTGTGCCAGTGAGGCCCCTGCTACCACCTCAACCTCATCTGGCAGCCCAGAGTCTGCAGGAGCGGGAGGGGGCGGTGCTCATCAGCCCACATCCTCACCCCACCCAGGGGACTGCCTGGCCTAGGTTTGGACATCAGAGAGCCATAGGGGATTAGGGTACACCCTCTGAGGTCGAGAAGCAATCTCTCACCAGACCATGTTCCCCCTCTAGATAGCTGAGTCACCCCACCCACCCTGGCCCCTACCCCCTGACTCACCTTCTGATTTCAGTGCCCCAAGGGAGGAGGAAAAGACTTACACTCTCCCTGGGCTCTAGACGTTGGGGGAGGGGCAGTGGGATTCCCCAGGAAGGAGGGATTCTTAAGAATTTTAGGCTGGGTGCAATGGAGGCCAAAGTGGGAGGATCACTGGAAGCCAGAAGTTTAAGACTAGGCTAGGCAACACAGCAAGACACCCATCTCTACAAAAAAACCTTACAAATTAGCTGAGGATAGTGTCATGCACCTATAGTCCCAGCTACTTGGGAGGCTTAGATGGGAGGAGTCTGAGCACGAGAGATCAAGGCCGAGTCCAGGAGCTGGAGGCTGCAGTGAGCTATGATTGCGCCACTGCACACTAGCCTGGGTAAAATAAGAGACCCATCCAATGGAGGAGATCGGGTGAATCCTTCAGCCCTACCCCCTCCACGCCTGCTGGGCTGCGGGTAAACCAGGACATTCGCTGTCATATTTCTCGCTAGGTGCTGGGAGCTGGGACTGGGTGACAGAGTAAGACTCTGTCTAAAAAAAGAAAAATCTAGTTTCTCCAGAGATTTGGAGAGAAGATATTGGGGTGGGGGGAGTAGAAGCAGCACTCTTCAGACCACTGGGAACCTCCTAAGGAGATCCAAGAGGGTCAGCTAATCTCCCTCCCTCCCTCTCTGTCTCACAGGAGTGCATCCCTGTCCATTTCTAAGTACGCCCTTGTCCTTTGGGGGGTGTGGCCTGTGAAACGCGGTGCATGCCTGCAGTTATCTGTGTGTTTGAAAACACAAGGTCCTGCATGGGAAGAGGTTGAGTGTTTGTGCACATTTGTGGGTGTGTCGCTGCCTTATGGGCAAGCCAGTTCACCCATGTGGAGGGGTCTTCCTGAGTACATACAGGTATGGGTGCAAGCATGCACCTCTGCAGAAGGGCACATACGTGATGAAGTCCATCCACATGTTTGCAGGGGCTTGGGTGTGTCCTCCCTCAGCTAGAAGCTGTGTTTATGTGATGGGACATGCATCAGTCCTGCACATGTGGCTCATTACACCAGCCAGTCTCCTCTCCCCACTTCCCCAGAAGCGGATGCCTTGCCATGCCCTTGGGGAAGAGATGAGTCCAGAGGTTGACCTGGAAGAGTGAGATTCTTCCCAGGCACAAGCACATAGCTGGGCCCAGCCACAGTCCTCCCCGCAGGTTTACAGATGGAAAACAACACAAACATTTTTTTATCTTGTGTTGAAAATAACTACTACCCTGACCATGACCCAGGGCTTCCTTTGAGTAAGGAAAGACCTCTTGGACTCCTTAGCATCCAGATTCCCTCACTTCCCCAGAGGGGACCCCAAATGCACAGGGCCCCAAAGCCCAGCTCCTGCCCCTAAGGCTCTCCTGCCCACCTCCTCTCTCCCCACCCCCACTCGGTTCCCACGCATTCTTCAGTCATGACATCCTCACCCCAGGAGCTCAGCAGCCAGGCCCAGGCCCTGCCCTGCCTTGCATTTGCTCTGCCCTGATCCTACACTGGTCCTGGGTCCGCAGGCCAGCACAGTTCCGTGGCCTCTGCCCTGGGGTTTTACTCAAGGAGGGGTGGGGGCAGCGAGTGTGGGCAAGCCAGCATTTCCTGAGGAGGTCTAGAGCTGACCTTGAGCTTTCGGGTTGTTGTTGGGATAACATTAAAGTGGCAGGTGGGTGCTTACCATGCTGCATGCTCTGTGTTAGGGGTTTTGTGTATATGTCTTATTTTATGCAGTAATCCTAGGAGACAGATTCTGGTATGTAGGACAACATTGAGGCTTAGAAGAGTTTACATGACTTGTCAGCCAATAGTAGCCACTCTAGGATTCCAAGAAAGACCTGTCTGACTCCAGAGACCTTGCCCTTTGCTCTATGTCCAAAGATGATTCTACATGTCCAGCCACACCTGTATGTGGTGATGCCTGCGGGTTTGGGTGTGGGAGCCTGCAGGTGCAGTATCTGTGTAACATGCGTAAGTGGGGGGCATTCATGTGGCACATGCAGACCTATGTGAACTTTGGCGAGTGTGAACCCACTGCTCCTTCCTTGGAGAGTATCCCAAGAGTGGCTAAGGCCACTCTTGCATGTCACCTGAGAAGCATCTTCTGTGGCTGTCCCATCAGTTGCTGAGCCCAGGCCGTCTGCCGAGGATGGCAATTTAGGTAAGAGATGCTTTCTCATGGGGTGGAAGAGATTTGGGGCCACTTATTGGCTGGTGACCTTGAGTGAGTCATTGCCTGTCGTAGGCTCAACGGTTCTGATCTCTAAAGTCAGGGAGGTGGGCTGGAACCTGGCCACTTAGGTTATCTCTCTGAGGGTTTCTAATGGGATACTCCTCTGCAAGAGTATGGTGTGGAGTGTGGCTTACTAGGCATGTTGTGGGCAGGCCAGGATTAAATTAATTAATGGGAAAGCACTTTGCCAATTGGAAAGCATCACATAAATTTCAACAGATATTTACATAAGATGTCATTATCACGACTACTACTGGCTTAATGGGTTCAGAGTTTGCAGCTGGTTTGTGTGTGTTGGAGCTTGTGCATGCATGTGGTTTTTAGGACTGTCTGTGACTGCGTGTGTAATTCGCTGTGGATTGCCTGTCTATTTTTGTGTATATGTATTTACAGTAGGGGTTCTAGACAGTGCGGTGGTCACTGGACTGGAAATGGGGAGTCCTGAGTTATACATTCAGCTTTTCCAGGAACTAGCAGTGTAGTCTCAGTTAAGTTGTTTCTTTTGGGACCTCAGTTTCCTCATCTGTAAATTGGAAAGTTGGCCTTGATGACTGCTACAGTCACTCCCACATTCTGTTGATCCTGTCTAGGTGAGGGTGTGTCTCTGAGCATGTATTTGCAAGCCAGAGAATATCAGCATGGCAATTCATTCATTCAAATATCCGGAAAGCGCAGTGCTGGGGGCTGCTTTTGTGTGTAAGGATGTGTGTCTCTGGCTTTGATGGCTTTGCATTGGATGGCAAGGGTGTGGATGTCACCATATGTCCATAGGAACACTAACGTTGGGTGTCTGATTGTGTGTGTGATGAAGTCAGTGTGTGTGTGTGTGTGTGTGTGTGTGTGTGTGTCTTCACCAGTGGGGCCGACTGGGGAGGAGAAACCTGTGTAGAAGGCCTCAGGGTTAAAATAATTTGTGTAATGTGACCGCCAGGCCTGTATAGCACTCTGCCTGGATGAGAAGCAGATGTCGCCATGGGTGGAGCTGCAGGGAAGCTGCTGTGGGTCCCACCTCCAGCCCAGCCTCTTGCCTCCCCCAGCCCAGCCCAGCTCAGCGTGCAGTTCCCATCTGAGCACTTTCCAAAGCAGCCAGTTCTCTGGCCTCTGCTTTCTTTTCTCCAGACTTCTCAAAAGGAAGACAGACAGTTCAGCTGGGTCTCTGGAAACATCCCTCCCCAGCTCCAGATACTGGAATCAGAATGGCCCTTTAAAGAGGCTCTCTTCCCCTCTGGCCTTTCTGCTTGGGTAGTCTAAGACTTGGAATAGAAATGATTTGAGAACTATTAAGTCTTTTCCTCTTAGCTGGGAAGCTCCCAGAAGGTATCTTCATTTCCCAAAGATGCTTATCTGTTCCAATGAAAATTAGAGCATTTTGGCTGGGTGCTGTGGCTCATGCCTGTAATCTCAGCACTTTGGGAGGGTGAGGTGGGCGGATCACGAGGTTAGGAGTTCGAGACCAGCCTGATCAATATGGTAAAACCCCGTCTCTACTAAAAATGCAAAAATTAGCCAGGCATGGTGGTGTGTGCCTGTGATCCCAGCTGCTCAGGAGGCTAAGGCAGGAGAATTGTCTGAACCCAGGAGGTGGAGTTTGCAGTGAGCCAAGATTGTGCCACTGCACTCCAGCCTGGGCAACAGAGCAAGACTTCA
>NW_016107536.1:160147-162189 GCF_001604975.1 Cebus imitator
GGTTTCTCCATGTTGGTCAGGCTGTTCTAGAACTCCTGACCTCAGGTGATCTGCCTCAGCATCCCAAAGTGTTGACATTACAGGCATGAGCCACCACGCCTGGCTGCTAATTTTTGTGTATTTTATAGAGACGGGTTTCGCCACGTTGCCCAGGCTGATCGCTGATCTTGAACTCCTGAGCTTAAGTGATCTGCCCGCCTCAGCCTCCCAAAGTGTTGGGATTACAGGTGTGAGCCACCACACGTGGCTTATTTTATTTCATACCTCCCCTTGGTTTAATTGAAACAGCATTTGCTGAGTGAACACCACGTGGTCAGCATACCTCATTTTATTTTCTTTATTCTCTGTGGAAGACCCTAGGTCAGTATTTATTTCCTTGCATATTATTGAAGGTTAGCTCCACAGGAGCAGGAGCCTCTTCTGTTTTGCTAATGACTAGGGTCCTGTCTGGACCACAGTAGAATGTTAACTATTTGCTGACAAATGATGGCTCTGTGCCACACACCTGTAATCCCAGCTACTGGAGAGGCTGAGGAGGTTGGAGGATCCCTTGAGGCCAGGATTTTGAGACCAGCCTGGGTAACATAGCAAGACCCTGCTAATTTAAAAAAATTAACTGGGCACAGAGGTGAGACCCTATCTCCCCCATGGCCCCCAAAGAATGATGGCTAACAGCCTGGTAGGGGCTGAGCATTAGCTTTATTGGAATTTCTTCTTTTTCTTTTTTCTTTTTGAGACAGAGTCTCGCTCTGTAGCCAGGGTGGAGTGCTGTGGCAGGATCTTGGCTCACTGCAACCTCCAACTCCCTGGTTCAAACGATTCTCCTGCCTCAGCCTCTCGAGTAGCTGGATTACAGGCACGTGCCACCAAACCTAGCTAATTTTTTTTTAATTTTTAGTACAGATGGGGTCTCACCATGTTAGCCAGGATGCTGTCAATCTCCTGACCTCGTAATCCACCTTCCTCGGCCTCCCAAAGTGCTGGGATAACAGGCGTGAGCCACCGCACCTGGCCACTTTACTGGGTTTTTAACTAAAAAATGAGCATGAGCTTCCCAGGAAATTCTATAAACTGATTCCTCCCTGCCCTTCTCCTTAGTCTGCAGATGGCATTTGAGGATCACAGTCGCTGTGGAGGTTGGGGGCTGGTGCCCACAGGGGTGGGACTAGAAGCACGTCACATCTAGGTCTGGGTTGGAGGATTGATTCAGGCCTGGCTGCTGCTTTTCTCTTTAGCTGCCTTTCTTGGGGACATTGCCCTGGACGAAGAGGACTTGAGGGCCTTCCAGGTGCAGCAGGTTGCGGATCTCAGACAGCACACAGCCCATAGGTCCTCCTTCAAAGCTGCAGGTAAGCCAGGTGCCGACGGGCCCTCTGTGTTGTCCTAGAAATGGGTTCCAGGCTTAGGGAAACAAAGAATCTCCCTGTTCCCAGCCAGGCCCTCCCAGGACAGAGGCTGTGGGCTTGACCTCAGCACATGGGCTTATTTTCTCTTGGGATATCTTTATCCCTTCCCCAGAGGAGTAGCAAATATAGACATCCCCAGCAACTAAGAACTGACATTCTTTCTGCTTACAGTTTACAAACCACTTTCTATAGTATTGTCTAGCTTGACTGTCCCCAACTACCTTTAAAGGTGGTGTCAGCACAACTCCTGTTTTACGGGTACAGAAACTAAGACCCACAGAGGTAAAGCGGCCTGCCCAGGATCACACAGCTAGTGAGTGGCAGAGCTGGGACTGGAACCCGAGCTTTCTTACTCCAGATGTGAGACTCTGCCCAACACTGCAGTCCCTCCAGTGCCTCTCCACTTCGCAGGTTTCTGTGCATCCTCTGAGGCCCTTCTCAGGGGCTTCTCCTATCCATCTTTCCCAGTTGCCCGCCAAACATGAGTGTCCCTCCATTTCCTCTGTTTTCTCTCTCCTCTGTGCTCACACTGTTACTCAGTCACTTACCACACCCGGGTGAAAGGGTTTGCTCCTATGTCTCCCTAGCTAGGCTCAAAGCTCTTTTTTTTTTTTTTTTTTTTTTGAGACGGAGTTT